>NW_016690199.1:1334196-1339664 GCF_001604755.1 Lepidothrix coronata | reverse complement strand
TCTTGCACTTCCCCTCATCCACTCCAAAAAAAAAAAAAAAAAGAAAAAAAAAAAAAAAAGACAGATTTTCCCTTGCCTATTGTAAACATGTAAACACAGACAGAGAGAATAAAGTGGAATTAAGGGTTAGAGGAATTAAAAATATAAAAACACTGCATAGAAGTTTGTGAAAAACCCCCTTTGAACTGTATGATTCCTGCCCCCTCCTCTGTTTTGGTCTGGTGTTTCACATGCCTTCTAAGCCTTCTCTCCATTTAAATATACATCAGTCTATATGTACATGAAGGGCTAAGCTCCCTGCTACTTCCACAGGAAAGATTCTGCAATTTCCAGCAGAAATGAGCCAGACATTAACATAAACCCCAGTGCAGCAGCCCAGCACATCCTGCTGGCTGCATTTCCCTTCCACAAGGCTCGAAGGCTTTGAAAGGGGGAAACACCCCCCTGCTGGGACTCCACGGGGAAGCACACCGTGCTAAATGCTTCTCTTGCCTTGCTCATGCCTGGTGAGAAATAAATGCCCCAAAGTACTCACAGGCTTGGAGCAACGCACACCTGGAAGTGCAAAGACCAACACAACCCTGAAAAGGAACTGTTTTAGCTCCAAACTGCATGAGCAAAAACAAACACAACCTTCATAATGAAACTCCTTACCCCCAAACTGCACGTCCTTCAATTTTAGTGGTGAAGGGCCAGAGAAGACCTGCAGAGAGACCTGCAGTCTCTCCTGGACAGGCTAAATCTGTCAGAGCTCTTCAGTGATCTATCTGTGCTGGGCCAGTGCTGTACACCTTCCCCAGGAGGTGGTAGAATCACAGAATCCTATAATGGTTTGGGTTAGAAGGTACCTTAGAGATCATCCAGTTCCAATCCCCCTGCCATGGGACACCTTCCACTAGACCAGATTGCTCACAGCCCCATCCAACCTGGCCTTGAACACTTCCAGGGATGTGAACCAGGTAAAGCATGTGAACAAGGGTGAACAAGGTTTGTCTGTTTACCTGGAGTGCCCAGGGAGCTCTCTTTGCTGTCTCCTATCAGAAGACTTGGTCATTCAGTAACGTGTGCACTGTACCCCATGCTCTTCACCTTCTTCATGTCCCCCTCCCTGCTGAGAACAGAGATCTTAGTAGGCAGCGTTGGGCCTAGCATCACACCTGCTGTCCCAGGGCATCCCTAAAGTTAGGAGATCAGCTGCATCCTCTTAGCTTCAAAACTGCAGCCAAAGGCTGAGGTTTATCCAAGAAAACCTTCGAGCTCTGGGCATCAAACCCCCCCATTCTCCAAGTATTTACTCTGCTGATCATTTCCACCATCAGCAGCACGGCTGGGTTGTCCTGAGGTGCATCACATGTTAAAGGGATTTATTCTTTAAGCTTCTTTCTAGTTGCAATTGAGGTCAAACTCCAAGCCTGTGCCTCTGTTTAGCAGTTGTGTAGCTGAGTAGGTACCAGCACACTGATACCCTCTGTGCCTCTGCTTACCAGCCTGGTGACCTTGTTGGGAAAGCGTGCCAAATATGTAGGTGCATGCTGTTGCAAGGTAACTGCAGAGCTTGAGGAAGCTAAACATTCCAGTAATTCATGGTTCAGTTCCCCATTTCCTCTATCAGACAAAAGCAAAAGCTGTCTTGCTTCCCATTTTACACAGGCATAATCTATCTGCAAGCTTTTTCAGCATCAGACATACTCCAGTTAAGGCAAGATTTAATGCTACTTGGGCAAAATGTAGGCCTGCAACAAAATCCCCATGGCTCATTTCTCCCTGATCATAAAGCTGGGCAAGTCTCAGCAGGACTGTGCACACCTCCATTTGCAAGAGGTTAAATGATGAACTTGCTGTTCATCATAAACTCCCTTGCTGTTTCTCTAGAGGCTTTAATTGAGTTTATTCTTTCTCTTTTTTTTTTTTTTTAAGCGTCTTTCAAAATTGCTTAAAGGCATTAGCTTTTCTGCTACTCATGCTATCAGGAGGCTGAACTGGAGGGTCATACACTCAAAGAATCCCAGAATCATTTAGGTTGGAAAAAACCTCCAAGATCATCGTGTCCAACTCCTGATGGATTACTACCATGCCAACTAAATCATAGCACTAAATGCCACATGAACAATTGCAGGGATGGTGACTCCACTACCTTCCTGAGGTGAGCTCAATGTTTGACCATCCTTTCAGTGAAGAAATTCTTCCAGAGTTTCTTAGGTTTTTACAGACCCTTCCAATTCTAAGCTCCGATGCATGAGACACTTTGTGGGGAACCAGTTTTAATTAAGATGCATCAATAAAAGACCTTGCATGTCTCACCTTGAATAATGGAAGTGCAGCCACGCTGTTACAGCCTACCTAATGGCTGGCCTGGAACAGACCAACAGGAAGAGTTTGTCTTGAAGGTGAGGAAGGCTGACACATTGCCTGTATAACTCACACTCAGTGCTACATTTTTGCTTTAACTGTATAGGTGATACATGCAGCTTTAGAGGAGTTACGATGAAGTTATAAAATAAGAACAGTACCTAGACTAAAAATATGTATTTTCTTTAATCTCGTTACTTTAACTTAGTTTGGCACCATCAGCTGGAACAAAAGATTTTAAGAGCTGGTATAGTTGAAGCAAAGTATAACCACATCATTTTACACCTTTTTTTTTTTCTCTCAGGGGACTGAGATAGCATTTACCCCTCTGCTATTTTGGGGTTTTATCTTGTACTTACCCAGTTGGCACTGACTTTGCTAAGTGAATTAACAAGCAAATTTGTTTTCTAGCAGTCTAGCATTGTTTGAGGCAATCCTGTTCCATTTTACAGAAGATTTGTTAACTTGCAAATAGCAAGTGGCAATTCTATAGGTTAAGCTGACCCTTCTGCATTACTGGGCAAGTTTCAGCTCCCCTAAGACCACTTCTTCACAACGGAGCTGCCTACAAGCCCCAGAGTGGAAGTCACAGGAGTATTGGTAATGATTAGCAAAGGTCAGGAGGTCTAGTGATTTAATCTGGATTCATGGCTTATTTTGCTCTTTCACTAATTAGGTTAGAATTGGTCAGATTTTCTCACAAGATCTCAGTCATTACCATCTCACAAATCCAATAAGATCAGGCTGGTTAAGAGCCACAATTTGTGAAGACATGGCTGAAGTAAAAAAAAAAAAAAAAGTGAAACCAACTGGTCTAAATGCTTGGAAAGCTTGTTTAAATGTGTGTGGTTCTTTGGCATCCAAGCCAGTTTGTTTCCCACTTATTTTACAAACTTCTAGCCAAGAGCACCGTGGCACAAATAGATATGGGCAGGTGCTATCAGCACTGTGGAGTGAAGCTGTCACCTGAGGCACTTTCCAGCAAAGTTTCTCATGCAAAGAGCTCTTCTCTGGATGAAGTGCCTCTGACCTTTTGTTAATTAACAAATTAACTGGCAGCAGATCTATTCCTAAAACTGCAGAGTATCTCCAACTCCCACAAGCTGTGTGGATGCATCAGCTTCATCTTCATCAGCACAGGTCAGACAGGGTGGTGCCTGGAACTGCTTCCTTGGGGATTAGCAAGTTCAAGGCTCGTGCAAGAAAATTTGGTGAGAAGATCTGTAGGAGATGAAGGACTCACAAATTTAATTAGCTTGGCACTTAGCAATATCTTGGCTAATTAAATCTATTCTATATTTCTCTGCAGGCTTGCAGGAGGAAAAAGGGGTTGTGATGCTCTATTGTGCTCTCCCTGCTCTCTTTCCCTGACCAACCTGCCACTCTCATGTTTCTCCAGTGCCTCCTACAACACAGTGGTCTTCCTTTGTGCAATCTTATGAATTTAAAACTTGACAGTCAGAGGAATTTTCTCCACTAACTCGTTTCCTCACCAGACTTAGAATGATTTTTAAGGGAGTCTCAGTCTTCCTGAGGTCTTATCCTCCTAAATCCTCTCCTGCATCCCCTCCTGGCATAAACCAAGCAGATCTGTCTCTGCATTCTCATCCATAAGAAGCAGCTCCACAGGGTGGGGGATTTTGAAGGTGACAGCACTACTGTGAAGCTTTTCTCCCCATGTCTTGCTGTTAGAAATAGACACATTCAGCCACTCTCCTTCCACCTACCAGTGTTGATGAGGGAATGAAGTTTCTGGCACTACTACCGAACTGTAAATTGATTTCAGGCAAGTCTTCTCACATTTTTCTTATCCTTTGTCTAATCTGTTTAGATTTTGAGGTTTTAAGGGCAGGGATTGCACTGATATTGGACTGAACATAGCAGAACCACATTAAGCTTAACTCTCGCTGTGCTGTTTAAAACCAGGTTTCACTGGCCATCAGATTCAGGACTATGTTGTGGTAAAACCCAGCCTTTTGCAGTTAAAAAAAATTTGGTACTGTCACCACAGTCACCATATTCTCAGGGGAAGACCCTTAGTCCTAGATGGATCTGACTTGGCATAGTCCTCTTTGTTCTAGGATTGCCTATATGACCCTCCACTTTGTGCTAAGAATAATTGAAATGAGGGCATTTTATCCTTATTTCCTTCATCCTCTCTTCCCCTTCCTTGCTGGCAGCCCCATTCATCAGCCTCCCACTCCAGTGAAGTTCTCACTGATTCCTCAAGTGAATTTGATATATTGAAAAGCAGAAGCAGCAAATTAAGGAGAAAAAAATAATAGTTTAGCAGTGACCACAGGAGGGGTGGAAGTGCTCTGTGTGAAGCCTTTTTAGAGGCAGCTTGCTGAGGGACAGGTGCTGAGGGTCAGCTTTGAGGCTTGTTGAGTGAAAGCAAGTCTCTCTACAGCCATCACACCCCATCAGTCAGCTGCCATCATCACCACCACCATGGTGGTCCATGTCAGCAGTGGGGGGGTTCCCTGCTTCAAGCTTCTGCCATGGATATAATTTGTGTCTTTGTGTTTCCCTTTGGAAAGATGAGCTAAAAAAACAAATGACTTCTGGGAGAGGAGGTCAAGCAAAGGATGTTTCATGTCCTGTCCATAGAGTACCCTCTTGATTTCCAAGGAGAGCTGCTATAAAATGAGAGCTCCACATGGTGTATTTGCGTGTTTGTGAATGGGGAGGGCTGTTTTCAACTGGGGGAGATGGTGCTCACTTGTCACCTTAGAGTTAATTGTGCATCCCTGACTGTAGATAGTCCTGTGTGCGTTACCCATCCTCACATATGGTGGTACTTGCCCAGAGTCTGCATTCCCAGGTGTTTCTGTTCACAGGTATTTGTATTTGGACTTTGAGGATGAGTTTTCCTTGGAGGTGTGAAAGTTCCCTCTGGATAGTGGAATATGTGCACCTGGCACATAGTGTGGTGCATCCCTCTGTTTGCATCATCGTTCTCTTGCTTCCTTGCAGAAAATCACTGGCTGTTGCCTCTGCCTTCACTCCTTTCTGGTTTTGTTCTTTCATGACTGTCTCATTACATATCCTCTTCTCTCTCTCCTCTCCTCTCCTCCCCTCACCTCTCCTCTCCGAACCTCTCCTCTCCGAACCTCTCC
>NW_016690199.1:1243171-1334163 GCF_001604755.1 Lepidothrix coronata | reverse complement strand
CTTCTCTTCTCTTCTCTTCTCTTCTCTTCTCTTCTCTTCTCTTCTCTTCTCTTCTCTTCTCTTCTCTTCTCTTCTCTTCTCTTCTCTTCCTCTAGACTAGAGCTGATGTATGACAAAAGTTGTTTACCTCTCTCTATCACAGTGGGAAGAAGTGGACTTAGGTAAGTGTTCAGCCTGGAATTAGCATAGCAGAAAAAAACATCACTTCAGGCAATTTCTTTCTCCCTACCTACGATGTTTACCATAGAGACTTTTTTTAAAACTACATTTATTTTAGGTTGAGCAGTACAGCAGGAGGCTAAACAAAGGGAAACTTCATCTATGCCTCTTCTGCATCTCGAAATGGCATTTGTCCCTGCAGATTGTGGACTGCTGGGAATCTAAAAGGGCTTCAATCAGGAAATCAAGGGGCACCAACATTGTGACCAATTAGCACCGTGTGTGCATGCACTCAGTGAAGTCACTATAGGGACAAATCTATTTTCTTTATCTCTGAGCAATGCTTGGGACATAATCTGCAATTTCTTTAAAAGCAGAGAAACTTCCCCAAGTTAGATGGGTCCAAATGTTTCCAATGGGGGAAAAGGTTCGTGTCTAAAAACATGCCAGCTGGAGTCTGCAGGTTTTCAGCTTCCCCCTTTCCAGGCCAAATTGCCAAGCTGGCTTTATCGTTGAAATGAACACGTCTGATTCATAAAACATTCATGCAGAGCTTTTACTCTCTTGGAAAGAAGGGAGCAGGCTGCTTCCAAGAAGGGAATGTGCTTTTTTGCTTCATGTGATCTTTCTGCCTCCACTAAAAAATAAGCAGAAGGCTGGTGCTGCCTCCACATTCCAGGAGCAGGCAGACGGGAGGGGGACCAAGGTGGCAAGCAAAGGGATGTCACAGTTTTTCTGCTGTGTCTCTTTGCTCAGACTATTCTCAGCAAAGCCTTGTGGCAAAGCACTGCAATGAGACCTGGGAGCACCGTTTCCAAACCTGCTGCTCAGACTGGCACAAGCAGAGTGGATCATTTAAGTAAACCCCTTATCTCATATGTAAAATAGGAAAGAGGAATGCCTCCTTTTTTTTCTGTCTGTTTATACTGCTGATCTGCAGGGCAGGGACCAGCTTTGGGTGTGGGTCCATGACACAGCTAAAACAACTTACTTGCTGACTGTCATGAAGAAAGTGCTTGGTCTAACCTCACAGCGAGCTTGTTAAAGGAGAAAATGCATAGGAAACTCTTCTGCTCTTTTTTTTAGCCCCTTCATGTTGTTTTTGTGCTGGCTGACCTCCCCCAGCTCACTATAGGGACAGCTTGGCTTCCCACAAGTGACAAGAGCAAGGTTACTTTGCTCCTGTTGTAGAAACTGGAGGTTTCATTTGCATTGCGAAATCATCCTCTTGCTTTAAAGGTGTCTGGGTGTGGTGGTAAAACAAGTGAGGAATGTGGGCACCCTACCTAGGCTGCTGAAATGTTTGCCCAAAGTTGCATGAGGCTTAAGGTTAGAGCCTCAGGTCAATGCCTTAGGACCTACAAGTACTTGAGCATACAATGGAAGAGGGAGAGAGGTGGAAAATAGTCAGAATCCTAATTTTCAGTGTCTGTTGTCTACTTGCAGGTAATTTTTGCAGCCACAGACAATGAAAGGGACTTGCTGGCAGCTCACCAGTGGGGGAAGGGGTCAGGGCAGGTGTCTAGATAGGCTGATAAGCCAGATCTGTGGCTGAAAATCTTTTTGCTCTAATGAACTCTATGGCAAGATTTTCTTGTGGTCAAAAGCCATCAGACACATACAGAGTACCCTGGTCTGTCAGAGAGGGGTGGATGAGAGCTCTGGGAAGTGGCTGCAGTGATTCTCTGGAGAAAAGGGGACAAGCAGGTGCCAAAACCTTCAGCAGATCCCTATGGCTCAGCCCCTGCCTCCTCTGTGGATGCTCATGCTACCAATCCAGCCACACTAGCACAGCCCTGAGCTACATGTCAAGGGTTTACAGTTTGCACCTGCCTCCAGGGCCACAGCCTGTGCTCTCCAAGCTTTTGCTCTGCAAACGTGTTCCTGTGCTCTCTGCAGCACATACCCCAACACTTTCCATGAGATCTACACAGGCTTTGTGGTGCTCAGCAGAGCTTTTGCTGCAGGTAATGCAGCTGTTAATGTACCTGTGCTAATGTATCTGGTTTGTGTAAGGCATGAGCTGCAGTCACAGCCTTGCAGACACACCATGGTAGGTGTTCATGGTGCACTCAGGCTGATTTAGAAGCTCTTCACCCATCTGTGCCTCCTCTCTCTCATTACTGTCTGGCTCATTCCTTCTCTGAGAGGGCGCCGATATCTCTCAGGAGGAAGCTCTGCTTGTTTAGCAGTGGCCTTTTTTGAAATTTAGGTATAATGTATCGTGGGGGATCTGTGGCTGCTGAAGACTGTGGTGTGGTGCTGTGCTCTGCACTGTGCTGCCATCAGCTGATGCAGCCTCATGAAGCTTTTAATGGTCAGGGCTCCCTTTCACTGCTCCCCATTCTCCCACAGTGGCACATTTACGTAAAATGAGCCATTTGCCACCATCTTGGAGCTGTCTGGGTTCGCTCCCAGTGTCTGCCATTAAAAGGTAGGAATCCCTGTGGGTTATTTTCCTTAGTTCAGAAGCACTTGAGACCACGCTGTCTTCATGACCGTGTATTTTGCAGTGGTGATACCTCAAGAGATTTAGCGGGCAAAACTGACTCCCAAGATTTTCCAATTTTGCTCAACAAAACAAATATGATGTAGATAACAACTATAGTGAATAATATGGAGATCCATTCTCAGAGAACTATTATTCACTGAGCTTAACTCCAACACAATTTTTTTTCTCTCTTCAGGACATTTGTGGTAATAGTCAGATACAGGTTGCTGTTGTTACAGCAAATGTCTAGAAAGTGGTCAGGATGATCCATTCTCTTTCTTGTCTCTCTAATTTGCACCCTGCAGGCATCAGACGTCATTATTTGGGCTGCATTGGGATGATCTCTATATTTTCTGATATGCAGAGAGCACATAACTTCTCTTCCTCGTCTGTGGTTGTGGATTTGGGGTAAATCCAGAGGGGATCTACCGTGTGGAGATGAACAGATATCTCAAAAAAAGTGTTTATTTCACAAATTAAGCAAAACATAAGAGGAACTAACTTGAAGACAACAAGCAGCTGATGAGCTTCTGTAATTTACATTTCAAACTTCTTTAATGGGCTTTGCTGATCAATGATAGGAGCAGAATAGCTCCCAGTTTACCTGCAGGTGATCTGGAGACACAGACTGATCTCAGTAGGCATCATCCAGTAGAACATTATCTTAGAAAAGCTTTTCCCAAAGCCCTGGGCCCATTATGCTCATCTGAGCCCTGTGACCATATGTTGCTCTGGCTTTTGCCGTGGGTCCCAGCTGTGAAGCTTTCCTTCCATCACACACTGTCGTCTTCTTTTTCCACTTGGGCATCCAAGCAGCCTGAGAGCTGCAGGAATCACCCCAAATCATACCCTCCAGAGCAATTCCTCTTTAACACCTGGGTCACAGAGCTTGTGATGACAGTGAAGCACAACCAGGCTCCCACTTTCAGTTGTGAACCCACCGGCCTTCATCACCTTCATCACCATCATCAGCTGAGATGAGAAACCCACACGGCAGGTGCCATTCAGGTATGCAGTAGCAGAGAAACCAGATGGCTTCCAAGAGCATTTCAGTCCTTCCTGTCCTCTCTGCAGGTCTCTCAGCCATATTTCAGCCCCATCTGAGAAGGGAAAGTGCTGGAGTCCTGGAAGATGCTATGTCTTTCCCTCTCTCGTGGGTGACAGCCCTCTCCTTTGCTTGCAAATGAACATCAGGAATAAGATGCTTCGTTTCGTCCTGTCACTGTTACATAGTTCAAAATCCTCCAGTGATTTTTAGTCCTTCCTGTAGCTCGTCTTCAGAGCTTCATCCACTTTCAAAATGGTCATTGAGACCCATTTTTCTGTGTTAGTTACTGGATAAATAATACAAATAAATAATAATCTCCAGTTCAAGCCATTCACTAAACATCTGAATAGTGGCGTGGTGCTTACATATAATTCTCCTCTTTCTTAGGTGTCTTGAGCACTGTTAATTTTTTTTACCAGGTTGGAAGTAGAGCTCAGATTGCCACCATTTCAATGCCTCTTTCCATCTCACCCAGACCATCATGGGCCACATTTTGATTACTGGTGAAAAAAGAATAAAATAAATAAAAGGAGAAATAAAATAAAAATAAACTTATTTTATAGGTTTTCCCAGAGAAGTAGATGCCAAACTCTCCAGAAATCTGTCCTCATGAGATTTCCCAACTTTTTTGACCAGGTCCTGTTAACAGTCCTTTTCCAAGTTTGTGCTGAGGTAAGGAGGACAGGAAAACAGTCCATTGGGAAATCATAAGAGAGTGAGTTCGTGTGACAGATCGTTCTGCGACTTGTCATGCTGTGAATAGCAGAGCAACAGCCTTTCAGCACTCAACCATGTCACTGCCTGCCTTGCTTTTGATGGAACTGGGGTGAGTGCGTGCTTGTGGAAACAAGGAAAAACTTAACCAGCGCTTTTTATCTCTGCAAAAGGTCTGTTTTGCATTCTCATTAAATGTTTGCATAATATCCCAATTTAATTGCCATCCTGTTACTGTGGCCCCTGCTCCAATTGCTCTGTGCTGGCATGTAGGATTTGTATCCAGCATTGCTTTGAAGACAGCAGTGGAAACACACTCCTGTTACACCAAGAATTGTGCAGACGCCCAGGGAAACTCAGCAGCTCCAGCCCCTTGCAGTCTAAAGGTGCAAGTGACAGTGGGGGAAGCAGGAGGGAAAGGACTATCCAGCTGATGTGTGAGGTACTAGTCTTGCCAGAAATAGAAGCCCATGCCCTTGAGTCATAACCACTCGTTATCTCCTGCTAAGATAAATGCCTTCCAGTCACATGCTGTGCCTAAAGCAGGTTGCTCACAAAGCAAGACCAAGGCCAGACTATCTGTTTATAGGATATTTCTGCCATGGGACATGCCACTCTGCAGTATTTGGGAAGGTCTGAGTGTAAGGTGCTAAAACTGAAAGACATAGACCTGTTGGAGTGAGTTCAGAGGAGGCCTTGAAGGTGATTAGAGGGATGGAGCACCTCTGCTAGGAGGAAAGGCTGAGAGAGCTGGAGCTGTTCAATCTGGATAAGAGAAGGCTCTGCAGTGACCATAGTGCTGCCTTTCAGTGCCAAAAGGGGATACAAGAAAGCTGGAGAAGGACTTTTTATATTGGCAGATAGTGATAGGACAAGGGGTAATTGGTTTAAACTGAAAGAGTGCAGGTTTAGATTAGATATTAGGAAGAAATTCTTGACTGTGAGGATGGTGAGACGCTGGCCAAGGTTGTTCAGAGCTGTTATGCCTGCCCCGTCCCTAGAAGTGGTCAAGGCCAGATTGGATGGGGCTTGGAACAAACTGGTCTAATGGAAGGTGTCTCTGCCCATGGCAGGGGGTTGGAACTAGATGATCTTTGAGGTCCCTCCCAGCCCAACGCATTCTATGATTCTAATATCACTATGAAAACTGTCCTCCAGGTGTCTTGAGCAGGGCAGACAACCTGCAGGGCTCAGGCTGGGACTCCTCTGCATCTCTCTGTTACATGTTTGCCTGGAAATGTTTGGAAAAGTACATTCCCTCTCCTTATCCATCTGTATCAAAGACTGTAAAGCCATAAGCAGTGAAAACCTGATGACACAGGGGCCTTCCCTTATTTCAGCTCTTTCATGCTCTTCCAGTTGCCTGTCCTTGTTGAGATCATCCCTGTTGACTGGGCTTGAATTTGTGTTTGAACTTGTTGCATCCTGCAGCTCACACCAGCTGCTACCATTGTGTCCCAAGAGGTAAAACCCAAGTCTGGACACTTCCTGTCACTAAATTTCTTTGGCTGGCAAGTCCCTTGATTCCCATCCAAAGCAAATCAGTTTGGGAACCAAATGTTGGCAAATTTCAGGGTTTGAGAAGAGTGGACTCAACACGGGCTTTAAATGCAAGAGGATATGACAATATAGCTATGAGATCTTCTCAGGTGCACAACTTCATCCCACCTTTTCTTCCTTCCAGAGTTCAGAAACCACATTTACGTCTGAGCAGGACAGGTCTGATGGGGCAAGCAATTTCCCATAACCACGGGGTTACTTCTCACAGCAGGCAGCTGCTCACAGCTGCTGTTTCCCACTGTGGACACACACAGCTTTGCTGTTATGATGCAGGGGGAAAACTTGAGCTTTCAAACCCTAACAAGCTATTTGCTTCGCCTTCTCTGTCTCTTCACACTCCTGACCTCCGTATCCAGCTGTGAAGGCATTTTCTGGTTTAAAACTAGTGTTGAGCAGAGTGCCAGCAGGTGAAATCCCAGCCTCTCCTGCCGCTCTGTAATTAGCAGCCCCTAATATGGAGCAGTGTTTGACCCTTTGACATTTTTTCCTAAGGCTTTTATTAATTTGACACTAGTTTTCATAGCAACTCACCAGAGAGCTGTAACAAACACTCAGCTGTACCTGACACAAAATGGGGGCTTATCTGCTCAAAAGGTTATCCCGAGCGTCAGAGGCCAACTGCGGTTTGAATCCTGGGGAACACTCCAACTGTTTGATGGAAAAAACACAGAGAATTAAAGTGGGAACAGTACAATTTAAAAGCAGGGTTCGTGTCACCTTGAGCTACTGAGCTCTGTTATCGTGGTCTATCAAAACTCCTACTCTCTGTGGAGCAGGCAGGAAGGGGACTTTTAACACCCCAATGTCACTGTTTCTGAGGGCACTCTGCCTTGTCACCTCTCAGGTTATTAAAAATAAAGGGTTGTTTCATTTGTTAGCTGATGGAGAATTTTTTCATTTTCTGAAGTGGGGTTTTCTGTTATTTCTACTAAAAATTGATTCTCAGTGCTCTTGTGATCCCTCTGCTCATGCTCTGTCCATTTCTGGTGGGAGCACACTGTTGCACAGTAATTCTTGGACACCTCAGATTGTCTCTTGTTTTGGGCCAGACACTTTGATAATGGCCACGATAGTGACCATTATCATATAGTGACCAAATGCAAGTTTTCGGTATTGTGTTTTTTTTTGGCCGACTTAAACTTTTGGTTTCATGTGTTGTTTTGTCTCAGGGTCCTGTACCCTAATGCAATTTAGTGGCAGTGTTCACCCAGCATATGCTCAGATTCACTGAAGATCTCAGCAAAGCCTCCATAAAATGGCCTGTGGTTGAGGCAGGAGTGAGTTCTCCTTTACTCCCCATGACAACAGAATATATAATGATTTGTGCCTATTAACTGCAGGTGGTCTTACAGGGGTCTTCCTGATGCTCATTTTGGTGAGCAGGTAAATAGCCCCATGCTGCTATCCTTCCCCAGTTGCTTCTGTTTGCAGTGAGGTGAAATTAGATGGACTGCAGCTTGCTTTCATTTGCGAAGCAAAATCATTCCTAGGTGTAGGCAATTTTGGGATGAAGGCAAGGACAAAGAACATCCAGACATCATAAAGCAGCAGTCTGTGTCCAGATCATACCCCAATGCATTTTCACAGCTGCCAGCAGAGAGGGGTAGCCAGCCATATAGACAACAGCTGCATTGCCAAGGAACAAAATTACAGAGCCAGATGTTCTTCTTGGAAGTACATTACACCGAACTTGGTAGATGAGTGCTGTAGCTGCCAAGTGCTTCTCTTATTTGGTCATAGGTAATGATCCCTCTATCAGGGAATGCAGAGGAAAAAGACCACACAGAATATCCTCATCAAAATGTTGTACTTGAAACATTAACTTCTCTTGGACCAAGAAGATTTGGGAGCTCCATGGCAACCTTCACATCTCTTTTGAAAGAGAATGTTGTTTACTACCAGGCATGAAGTGAGAAATTTACAGTTACTGAAGCCAAATGCTTTCAAGGTATTTGCTACTGAAAGGTGACTAAGATATAATTTTTATAGCAACCACAGTTGTTTGTGGGCGCTGTTGTAGTTCTCAGCTCAGACTGCAAGTGAGAAGGAGAACTTCTGGTTCTGTCTCTAAAGCAAATACCAGGAGGTCGGGTTTCTGAGGACGTATTTGTGCTGCAGCCATGCTTGGAATGCAGACCCAGTCTAGCTTTAAACTAGCCAGCTGGGTGTCAGTAGAGACTGGCCATGGCAGTGCTGAGCACCTTCCTCCACTGTGTCTGTCTTCAGTGGAAAATTTTGAAGCCTGGTGTTGCCTGTTTTTCTGTCTGGAGCTAACACTGTGAGTGTCCTTGGTGCTCTTCAATGGCTACATGTAGGCACATAGGCTCAAATTCCTGACAGCTAATCAGATGCAGCTCATGAAAGTGGCTGACCTGGGGAATCTGGCTGCCAATGGAGAAGGATTAATAACTCTTTAGCGAGATCCATCCCTCCACATACCCCAGACACCTCTGTAAGTACTAATCTAGTGAGAACTTAGATGACTGAGTTTTTGGAAATAGGTAATATTGGCAACTCCGAGATAACTGGAGAGATAATTCATGTCTTGTATCTCTTCAGTCATATTTCTTTAACTCTCTGAATTTGATCCTTTTCTCCTGGGACTCACAAGCAAACCCAATTCTTTCTTGAAGTACCTTCTATTTAATAGCCAAAGAAACTCAAAATAGCCCAAATCCCTCTGCCAAATAAATCTGTCAGTAAGGAACTTACCCATTGAAATTACTTTGGCCCAACATTTCCTGTATATAATATTAAACCTACTCCTGCACCATCAACGAATTTATGATCCAACATCTCTGGGATTGCAACAGAGCCCAGAAAAACTACAGACCATAAATGAAACCTGCAGATCATACGGAGGGATTTCTTTGCCTCTGATTACATCTAGTTTATGGCCCCTCCACTCATCTGCAGCTGAGGGAGAGAACTGGTCATGTTAAACACTGAGGGTTTGGAGTGACAGCACACCATGCTGCTTTACATATTTTCCAGGGATTTAGGGACAATAAGTTTCTCTCCCCACCTAGTGGTCATTAAGAGACTTTTATCAGAGCAGCAGCCTAAGCCAGGGTGCTCAGCAGCCCTCTGCCAGCGATGCATTTTCCAATTTTCCCATGCCAGCAAGGGAGGAGATAGTTGCTCCTTTTGCTATAGGTTATCTAGCTCAGATGAAAGCAGAGAGGAGGGTTCCTGGAGGATTACCTTTGTTTCCAGTGCTCTTACACAAAATATTACAAGGGTAAGAAACTGAACTGATGGTAGGAAATGATTGTGAACCAATGACTTGGCAGTGGCCACTAGTTTTTCCTTCCTCTGTAATCCTCCTTCTGTGGGTTTTGTGGTGAGTGAGAGCAACTTTGAAATATGACAGGCACAGAAACATCTTCATTGCTCGACAGCACGTTTGGCCCAGCTGTGGTTAAGTCTTTCTGCAAAGAGCATGGCACTGGGTGAGGGAAGAGGAACGTGAAATTAAAATGAATGTGGATGCTAAGCAAAGCTGATACCAACTTTCCTAAATTTGAATAAGGGAGCCAGGAGAGTAAGTAGTGAAAGAAAACAAAGTTGTTTGAATTATTCCCATTCCAGTGCCCTAAGGTGTTATCAGTAGCATGGGAAAAATATATATGAAGGAATAATGTGGTCACAATATTAACACAAGACAGTCCACTACCTTCTCAGAGACTTCTCATCACTCACAGTCTATAAGACTGCTAACTGGGGAGTGGTCCTTTTGGGGAAAGCAGTGCTTTTTTTCTGCTACTCTCTTTTAAAGCAGGTCATGAAACAGCACAGAGAGCAGCCCCAGTGGTACCTTGTGCTGACTCTGGGTTACCCAGGGATGTCTCCCTGCCTCAGAGCTAAATGAACCTTGCCACATTTTCCATCTCTTCCCTGTAGTTTTGTAAATCTGCAACTATGAAATGAGAGCAGTGATATTTTTTTTGCTGTGAATAAAACTTTGAAAATGAAAATTGAAAAGCGTGATTAAAGACCTCAACTACATTGAAAGTGCTGGCAGAGGCTTATTATTTGCAGAACAGCTCAAATGTCCTTCCCTCCAGACAGACACGAGCCAGGGAGACCCAGGGGCTGTGCTCCTGTCCCTCATGCAGAGGCAGGGTTCAGAGAGGGGTCCCAGCTCATGCTGCTGTTGTTTCCCCCAACAGACAAAGTTCCTAAAGGACCCTTGTAGAAAATCCCTGGAATTTAGGGCTGCACTGAGTTCTTTGCCCCTTATCTCTGATTGCAGACCCAGGTGCTGCTCCACCATCTCACCCTGACCACACCTATTTCAGCGCTTGCTGATGAGCCTTCCCTCTTGCACACTAGTAAAGTCTTTTGATTGATATTTGAACTTCTCTAAGCTCTATCAGACTGGGACAAGCTTCCCTGGAGAGGAGGCAGATGTTTCCCCTTAGACTTCCCACGAACTGCCTCAGCTATCAGACTGACTTTGTCTTTAATAAATACCTAAAACAGGAAGAGAATCTAAAAGCCCTTGGGCACCACGGGAAGGGATCAAATTGTCCTTTGGCTCAGGTGAGGAGGAGAAATAAAAGTCTGGCAGAAGTTTTCTACATGTGACACCATCTTTCTGGAAGGAATGGTGGGATCAGATGGGATGGAAGAAGTACATGTTAAACTTCTTGTCATCTCAAACCTACTTATTATTTTCTCCACTAGGCTCTACAGAGACTTTTCCTGCTGTGCCTTACAGTGGTGTAATAAGGCAGATGGAGAGAAATGTGCATCTTCTCTCTAGCTCTCTTATCAATACCTTTGTTCAACAGTAAATAACAAGGAAATAGAGCTCGCTTGTCAATGTTCCCAGCTGCCGTGGCTTTCTTTGTATATACAGTCAGATATTTATTGCTAACTGTTTTGAAATATATAACAGCATGGGACAGGGCTGTGGACACATTGTCCACAGATATTACTGACAGCCAGTGTTAGATATCTTGGGTTTTTTGTTTTTTTATTTTCAGTAGATGTTTCCTTTTCAGAGGATGCCAGAGAAGCTGTCAAGGCAGTCAAAGGCAGACTAAGTCACTAATTGATCTCAAATTAGATTAGTTTGGCAGCTAACCCTAATTTACACCTTGAACATCTAAAAGGTATGTTTCCAGGGGTATGTAGGTGCTGATGCCTCACTGGCACAGCTCCATGAGTGTGTAAGGGGAGGGCATCCCCTTCCCCACCAGCATCATGTCTCCTGGCCCCTGCCTGGTCACACCTGGTTCTGGTTTGTCTGTGGGCATATCCTGCCCTCCTTGGTGTGTATGACCCTCTTAATTGAGGCCACCTGCATGTTCCTGGAGCTTTACTTTGCCTCATTAACATGAGGAATGGAAATATTGAGTACAACTGAGCAGGACTGACCACTGCAGGAGCCCAATGACAACATGTGTGTCAGTCTGAGGACAACTGGTTGTGACAAGTTTTTGCAGGCTCCTGGAAACCACATTATCCTTGTTTCTCATCACTGAAATCAAGACATCCAAAATCTACCACCTCCCACCTTACCAGTCATCCTGTCAAAGAGGGAAATGAGTTTAGGATGGGTACAACGTGTTCTTGACGCATCCACTCTAGCTTTTTTAAATCACTTTATTGTTCTCCTGGTGTTTATAAACAGATTGTTTAATAATTTGTGCTATTTTTTTTCCAGACTGATGGTTTTATGGTTCCCCAGATCCTCATTTTCCACTTTTACAAGTGAGACGTACTCTGTTTACCCTCCTGGTATGCAGCGCAAGTAATTTCATGTGAAGAAGCAGAAAACTGATATTGTAACAACTATTCTGAGTCATCCTGAGGGTCGATCAGGAACAACGGCAGGGATAGGACCTGAATGTTCAGGGTGATAACAAGGCAGCAGGGAGGGGCTGTGCCAACAGTGGGGTCCCGCCTTTGCAGAGGGTGGGTGGCAGAAGCAGTGGCTCAGTCAGGAGAGAAGAGCATATGTCAGACAAGAATTCCACATGCTGGAGTATGGCTGGAATCCCAACATTTGGGTATTTGGCTCCTGGTATTTTGACATTTTGAAAGTGGAGTGTTGACTTGGTGCACTGCTGTCCATCTCCCAGTGTGGAAAAGCCAAACTTGCCTTTTCCAGAATGCACTGGTGGCCTGAAAGAACTGAAAGGTCAAAGTAAGACATGTAGCTTCTGTCATAGCCACATTAATCTCTGGTGTTTAAAAAAAATGAAAGAACCTTGTAGTTTAATAAAAAGTGAATTAACTTCCCAAACAGTTTATTTTTAAAAAAGTTTATTTTTCTCTGGCATTGCATGATTGACCTATTTTGGAGGATTAGGTACTGGGAAATGATGCTTATATAAACTTTCTTAATAAGCTATGCTAGGCACAAACATGCCTTATGAAAACTATTATGTACTTGCTGCTGATAACTGTATCCTTGTTATTGTTCAGAACATAATACAAAGCAAAAGAACAGAGAATCCAGAAGACACCTGCATAATTAATTACTTTATAATTTTCCCTTTGCTTGTCTTTGCATGTAAGAAAGGAAACGTTTAAATACAACTGTTTTGTGTTTATAGTTTCGGTTTCTCACAGCTTAGAAAATGAAAGTTTGGGGAAATCACATAATTCCGGTGATAATGAATTTTATTTTCTAACACCTTTGATGTGTAAAATAACATGAAATATACTTTTACTTAACATTAATCAGGAGTAGTGATAGTATTGCAGTGATTCCTGAGGTTCTCTCTTCACTGTGTAGGATTGTGGCTCAACCTTAGCCCCTTGCTGTGCAATGTGAGTCCTGTGCGTGGCCATACGACTTGATACACTAAAGGAAACAAAGAGATGACTGAATTCCTGAAGATGAGGGCATATTTTAGCTTTTGAGGGATCAATCCCTTAATTTGACATTATCCTTTTAGGGTAAAAACATCAGGATTTTAAACTACAGGACACACTGCAGCATGTTGGGCTACTGCCTCCACAGTACAGAAAGTGATTGAAAAGATGTTGCTACTTGTAGTTACCAGTTTTATGTGTACAGAGGCAGCAACCACAGATGAAATCTTCCATCTCTTAGTAGAACCTGGATCCCCTTTTCCTCAACAAAGAGAAAGGAGCTGCCTGCTTTTGTACCAATTCTATGAAGAATATAACATTATTACATGCTGTTCCATGTTGCAGCACATTTTTGCATGACAGACACACTACTTTTTTGGCAGAGCCCCTGGAGAGGCTGTGTGTGGTGTGTGTCTGTCATGTCCTTAGTGCTGCTTGCAAATCTCCCGTCCTGTGTCACTCATGGAAGAGTATTTGGGTCCCCACCTGGTTTAAAGTGGTCTAGAGGGCTGAGGTTGGACTGAAGTTTTTCTCTTTCCCTATTTTTTCCTAATATCAAACCTGAACCTCCTGCAGCACAACTTGAGGCCATTTCCTTTTGTCCAATTGCTTGTTATTTGGTAGAAGAGAGTGACCCCCACCTGGCTACAACTTCCTTTCAGGGAGTTGTAGAGAGTGATAAGGTCCTCCTCTTTTTCTCCGGGCTAAACACCCCCGGCTCCTCAGCTGCTCCTTACAGGATTTGTGTTCCAGATCCTTCTCCAGCTCTGTTGCCCTTCTCTGGACATGCTTCAGCCCCTCAATGTCTCACTTGTAGTGAGGGGCCCAAAACTGAACCCAGGATTTGAGGTGTGGCCTCACCAGTGCCCAGCACAGGGGGACAGTCACTGCCCTGGTCCTGCTGGCCACACTGTTGCTGATGCAGGCCAGGATGCCACTGGCCTTCTTGGCCACCTGGGCACACACTGGCTCATGATGAAGATTGCCAAATCAAGTCCCTCTTTTAGTTCTACCATTGTGTTCTTTCCTTCACACCACAAGTTTTAAGTAAACTTTGCTGATGGTTTCTTTTCCCAGTGCCTTTCTGCAGTGCTTTCACACGTGACAGACAAAAGCATTTTAAAGTGATTATTTTTTTCTTAATACTAAAGCAGCTGCATCATGTTCCCAAGTCAAATATCCTCATTATTTAAAACAGATCTCTTCTTCATTCCTTCAGTATTTTGTCAGAAGAAATTAAGTCAGCAGAAAAAACGGTCACAAAGCCCAACTGCCAAATATTTCCATTACAGAGAGCTCTCAGTCAAGTGTCTGCAGACATAATGAACAGGAACTGCAGCCAAGTTCATAGTGTATTGGAGACAATTTAATGAGAAGCTCACAGGAGAGACTGCAGCTTACTTATATAGGCATACCCCTTTTCTCCCTAAAAAAGTACTTAAAAAGTGGAAGGTTTGATGGTAGGGCCACTAGAAGTATTGAGAAAGGAAAGTCCTTTGGCACAGTCTGTCAGTATACTGATGTGCAATAAATGGTTGGGGTCAGCTGCAATATACACTCACCTTGGTTCTTGGGGAAATGACACAAGGGCTGCTCGGGAAAATCCTGCTTTCAGTGGAAGCAGGATTACTGGCTTCAGTACTCTTATGTCCTGTTGTTCCCTGGTAATGGAGAAGCTGTGTAGGTCTCTGTGGTTGGGAAGGACTGTGATCATGGCTGATCATCTACTTTAGCTTTTAAAAAAACCCATAGCTGTGAAGACACCTCACAAGACATACACAATCACTTTTTTTCTTTCCTTTGTGGCTGATAAAATGGCCCTGACTAAGGGAACAATGTCTTGCATCCTAAGAATACATCTCAATAAAAGTAAGGTAAAAGTGAGCAATGATTGCAATGTTGACACTGGCATCACTGAGTGTTTAGGAATACCTTGGAGGTGTTGAACAGCCTTTGGTGCAGAGGCTCCTCTGTCTTTGTGATAACCTCACTAACTTAGTGGTGCAACACCTCTAAAACCGCTCAGGAAAGCATCTGCCCCTGATAATATGAAACAGGAAATAATCAAAATAGCAGAAATCAGCCATGGAGTGTTACTTGAAGATGATTAGTTGACACTGACCACCCAGAAAGAGCAGAGGCTGAGTAAATTACACTTTATGAAACAGGGCATTGAAAAAGCTGGAGTATGTGTAATCTTTCCTAAATGGTAGAGAATCTCTGACCAGATCCTAAGTCAATGAAAGGGACATGAGGAAAAGGTACACTTTTTTTTTTTCTCTTGGTTAGTTGGTTGGTTTGGCCTTTCCCACGGAGTTATCTTTTTAAATAAAACCTAGTTAGGGGATGTTGGTGTTTGAGCAGTCAGGCCATCCATAAGCCAGGCTGGTAGGTTGCTGGCTCTCTGAAGCTGACTCTGAAGGTACATCTGGTACAGAACTAACAATCTGCTGAAGGAACAAAAGGACATTTCCCTTTGGCTTTTGGGAGACATGGAAATGCACAGCTCCCCAGTAACCTACAAAGGACATGAAAGCTGAAGCCTTCTCCTTTTCCAGGAGATGGAAATCTCTTAGATACCTCCTGAAGGCAGGCAGCAAGCTGTTTGCTAGGATTAAGGTTTTCTTTCATTTCTACTCCCTTGCAAAGAGTTGGTGTCACTGCAAAGACCAAGATGGAAAGCTGGATAGAAAAAAAAATAAAATAAAAGGAAATTCAAGGATATATTCAAAAGTTAAAGGATGGTGTCTGAGACAGAATGTATTTAAAAAGTGGAAACAGGAAATGTTTCTAAGAAAATAAATGAGTACTGACTGAAGATTTGAGGGGGAGGACTAAACTGATCCAGGGTGTCATTTTGTTGGCTTTTTTTTATGTTGCTCCTGGGATGAGTTTGGCTCAAATTCTGTAAATGTCAAAAACAGGTCAAAAGATAATTGTTGATGTTATTTGCACTTATACTTGCTCATGGTGGTTGCTGTTCACTGCTAAGGCTCCTGAGAGGATTAGTAATACAACTAACGAAGACTAATAATGCAGGTAAATTAGTTTGCATCTGATGTAGTGTAGTGGGCTATTTTTAAAACTGTGATGATGTAACTGGGAAATCTGTACTCATTTTAAAGTTCCAGATGGTTTTAGAGTGAAGTCTGATTTTCTGAAAAAAATGCCTCAGATACATCATCTTCAAAACATCTGTATTTAAATCATGTCTGTCTTGTCCTGTATGATGAGCAAGGTATGTAGTTTCCTCTACTCTTCCAGGAAATGTGATTTATGATTTTATACTGTGCAGCAGGAATAACAAAATGGAAACTGAATTAAGAAGAAGCAAATTTGGGTGCTGCGCAGGGATGGGGTCCAGATTTGGTTAATTACTTCACACTGAAGGAATGACCACTTTAGCTGTGAAATCACTGCCCTGCATGTGATTTGGCAAGTCTTCTAACAACCAGTTCATACCCATAAACTGAACTCTTGACACTGCCTGTCCACCCATGACAGTACAGTGTGATTTTTTTTCCCTCTCAGTCCCTGTTTTCCACATGCACATTGTGTTCTTGTCTGGTGTTTGGGGTCTTGGTAAAATTCAGGCTGAACTTCCTTTCAGATTACTGAGTTTGGATAGATAGTTCCCCTGGGAAGTGAGGGGCAGCCGAGCAGAAAAGATGAGGCTGCAGAGCAACACACCCTCATCTTCCTTCCTTCATACCAAGTCAGGGATTTGATGTGGAGATAGGGAATACTCCCACAATGCTTTTTCCCAACACTTTTCATATACAGATTTTCATATTATTTTCTGTAAAAGTGCATTTAAATGCTTTCATGTTAGTCTTATTCTCTTTCTACCATTTGTGACCCCTTAAAAATTAATCTGCAGGCCTTGGGCAGCAAACTGAAATCCACCAGCTGGAGTGTATCCCATACCACATTGCTTGGAGCAGCCAACACAGTGTCTGCAAGTTTGGCACGTCCTTCCCTTCTCTGAGCACCTTGCAGCAGTACAGCAAATAAACCAGCTCTCACGTCTGTTTAGAACATGCTCTTGGCCTCTCTTCGGGTAGGAAAATTGTGGGCAGAGAAATGTTTTGTTTAGGTTGGAGTTTTTTTGAGCATATGCATGTGAGGTCTTTATGGAAAACTCTTCTCCAACAGCCAACAGCATGTGTGTGTGATACGCATCCAGGAAAGGACTTGGAGCAGATTTCCTGGAGCTCTTGTTCATGAACCCCAAACACCCTAGTACTGAAAGAAGGTTTTGATGGGAAGTCTGCTTTGCAAAATTCCTGGATGCCTTTTTGCCTTCCTGACTTTTATTTACAGGACAGCTTGTTGTGCCCCTTTGTAGCACTAGGAATTTGTGTTGATTAATATGCGTTACCTGTGTGTTAGTTTTAGTTTAATTTCTGTCCCCAGTTGAAAAATAGAACAAATTGTTGCAAGGAAACTAGTAAACTCCTATGGTGTCACAGAACTGCAGCCAGTGGGTCACACAGCTTTTAAAGCCAAAGTTGTGATGGTCAGAAGGTAAAACTTCAGGTGGAATAACAAGAAAAAATTCCCAATGGTGCATTGTACCAGGCCTTTGAATAATGCGTGTAAGGAGTGTCTAAAGTCCAGTAAAAAGGGTAATTTAATGAGCAAGAGGAACCCTGGTGAGTGGGCACCAGGGACCAGCTGGGTATATGGCGGGGTAATGTGGCTTCTGGCCCTTTCTAGTGTGTGTGATTTTGTTCATGAACAATAACTACTGAACATCTTAATCTATGCTTAATTCTGGTTATTGTGAAATGTTTTCTTCTCTGTTGTTTCTCCAGGGAAATGTTAAATTATTCTTTCTTTTTTTTTTTTTCCTCCCATCTCTCTACTGGTGTTTATCTCTTCCTGGAAGAAATCCAAGTCTAGTAATTAAGGCACTAGGAACAGTCAGAGGTTTGATCAGTAGATAAAACGTAATTATAACAGATCTACGAATCTCTCTGCAGTAAATATTTTAGCACCTTAGGCCAAATCCCCATTAACATAAACAGAGTTATTGGAGATCACACTGTCTTACACCTGCTGGGGATCTGTGTAAAACTGCATTGACAGCTCCATTGTGGTTGTGTGGGAAAACTTAAAAAAAAAAAATTACCTAAGAAAGATGATGAGGTGTGATACTCTGCCCAGCAGGCAGTTTGGATGAAAGATGTGGGTTTTTTCTCACATCCTGTGATATATACTGGCTTATCTTTTTTCCCTTGGCTGTTTTCAAATATCCTGAAATAGAATTATGTCTGTATGGGTAAAATTCTCAGAACTGATCTCTTTGGTCGCAGTGGTGAGTAGTTGTATTACATATATTAATTAGGGAAGTGGTGTAACTTATTCCCTAATTTGGGTGCTTAGGTGAGGGGTGATAAAAACATTTCACATACAAAAAAACCCCCCCAAAATTCCCCAAATCCCATCATTTCTGGGTATCTTGTTTACCCTCCTGCTGAAGTCTGGAGCAGGTTTCCATGCCATAGCTAGTGGAACTCACTATTTCTGGCCTCCCTGACCTGAGAAAAGGGTCTTATGGGACATCCCTCGAAGTTTCCCTCAGCTGTGAGCCCTGGGGGAGACTGAGATCAAGTGTTATCCACTGAACCTGCAAAGTGCCAGATGTTCTGTTGCCTCCTCACCCCTCTGGCACGGATCAAAGGCTGTAAAGGGACACATGGAAAGGTTGCCTGCCATAGGCACGTGTGCTGGTTTTGGCTGGGGTAGAGCTAATTTTCTTCTCAGTGGCTGGTATGGGGCTGTGCTTTGGGTTTGTGCTGAACACAGGGATGGTAATACAGAGATGTTTTTGTTATTGCTGAGCAGGGCTTACACAGAGCCAAGGCCTTTTCTGCTTTTCATACTGCCACACTGAGGAGACTGGGAGTGCTTGGGAAGCTGGGAGGAGACACAGCTGACCCAAATTGACCAAAAGGATATTCCAGATCATATGACATTATACTCAGTGTATAAAGTGGGGGAAGAAGGAGAGGGACATTTGGAGTGATGGTGTTTGTCTTATTAAGCTATCATTATGTGTGATGGGGCCTTGCTCTCCTGGAGATGCTGAACACCTGCCTGCCCATGGGAAGCAGTGAATTAATTCCTTGTCTTACTTTGCTTGTGTGCTCAGCTTTTGCTTTCCCTGTTAAGCTGTCTTTATCTTAACTCACAAGTTTTCCAGCTTTCACCCTTCCGATTTTCTCCCCGATCCTGATGGTGAGGGAGTGAGTGAGTGGCTGTGTGGGGCTTGGTTGCTGGCTGGGGTGAAACCATGACAGCATGGAAAGGGAAGGACTTTTGGGTGGAACAACAGTCCTGTAGGAGAGAAAATTTGCTAAGGAGACTGTATGGATGAACCACAACACAGTTTGAGAAGCCATCCCCACTCCAGGCTGTGTTGGCAGTCTTTTCAGCTAATCAAGACTTAATTCCTAAGGAATTTAAAGATTTTAGCACAGAACAAATAATGGGAACTGGTGGGGGCAGTGAGCCATGCTGCCACCCCCTATGATGTGTGCTAACCACTGCTGCCAGGTAGAGGGGCTGAAGCGTTTTCACCTGTGAGATCTTCACTGAGGGAAGGGAGCTGAGCAATCAGCTTTCTCCTTGGTCACAGAAGGCCTTTGTAGGGTTGAGGATCATGCTCAGAAGTAGTAATGGAATCTTATATAGAAATGAACATTTAAGCCGTTGGGCAGCCTATTTGCTTTACTCTTTCTTGTGGCAGTTGTTTGCAGAAATTGCCTGATGAATATTTTGGAGGGTGCTTGCCATCTGATTGCATCTCACTGGGCGATGGTGGTTCAGAAACTAAAAGGCATCAAAAGAAAGACAAAAGAGAGGAAAGATGAAAATCAAAAAGAAAGTGAATTTTAAAGCCATGGAAGCCTGGTGGCAATTCCTACTCGCCAAAACCGAGGAGCACAGGTCCTGTAGGAGAGGTTAGGCAGCAAGGGCAGCAGCAGTTAGATGGGAACAGACAGCTTATTGCATAATAAAAGAAACTAATCCCTCAGTGTGTCTTCCTTCAGAAGCAGAACAAATAATGTAGCTCACTAACACAATAGAGAGTTTAAAGAAAGCATTGAATAAGAGCGTAACATCATTATAAAATGAAGAAAGATAGTCTCATTAAAATGTTAGGTACTTAATCCTTTAGAAAACAGAGGTTTCAGGGAGATGAGAGTAAAAGTTAAGTCTATAACTCTTCTTGTATTAAGATATAACATTATGTAACATAAAGTATAATATAATATCATCATCATGGCTAGGCTTTACGAATGAAGATTTAGGAAGGCTCTATCCACGTTTGTTACAAATAATATAATATAGTAGTATAATAATATAATAAAATTAAAAAGGCTTCTGTTCTTCAAAACCAGGGTCCAAGGCTCATCTGGCCTTTCTGGGTGGCCTCTTTCCTTATGTGGAGTTGATATGAAAACACTTACCTCAAGCTTATGTCTGCACTGAGCGTGTGATCAAAGAGCAAACCGCGGCGATCTTTAAAGTCGTCACAAAGCCGCATGTCTGCAGAAGACGTATTTCATTATGATTCGGAGACGCCAAAAGCATCTTTTCCCTTCAAGGTTTGCCAATTCATTTGAAACAAGACGTAAAGGATGCATCTGTGCAAAAGGCTTGGAGTTACACAGCTGCAAGGGGGGGGAGATGAGTTGTTTATCTCTTCAGAAGTCTCGTGTTCGCACAAGCAAACTCTGCACAGATTGGAGAGGATGTGCCCCACACCACACAGCGACGTCTGTCTACGTCTGGCTGTGAGTGCTCAGAGAGGAAAAACTGTGGTTGGCTCTGACCAAAAGCAATAATGAGAAAAGCTCGTGGCAGCACCAGCACATCTATAGAACAGAGTGATGTTCCCGTAGAAATATGCTACTGTGGTTAAATACAGACCAAGAGAAAATATACCCCATGCAGATATCTTGATCATATGGTTTCTGGCAGGGGAAAACAATTAGAAGGAGGGATTCTCAGGCGCAAATTTACTTTCTTTAGGCTGAGCAGCATTTGTGAAGTAAGAAATGTAGATCCCAGCCATGCTAGATGCTCCGCTGCCCTTGGCAGTTTCATTGCATTTTGGTGTCAGAGGGCTGTCCCAGGGGCAGTCAGTAGTTGTGGGTTATGTGAGTTGCAGGGAAACACGCCAAATTAGTTTATTTTGGGAAAATGTGTTTTGCAAACAGTGAAGAAAGATCAAAACCCATGAAGTGACAACTTTCATTTCTATGGGATATTTTCATCCTCTGAAACAGAACTTGGTAGTGATGATTGAAATGGGAAGATTTTTTTGTCGTTGTTGAAACTAAAAAAAGAACAAACTGTCTGCAAATAGAATTTTCAGTTGGGGTGGTATTTTTTTTGGTGGTTTTCTCCCCCTCCATTAAACTTAAGGATGCTTATTAGAAATTACCAGTAGGAGCTATAGAAAGTGGTCTTGTTATTTACAACTTGTTATTTATATGTGTAAAAGTTAGTTCTTTGATAAATGCTTATTGTTTATCATGGTTAATTTTGGTTTTGTTTTCCTGAAATCCAAGTTCATATTTGAGTAAGAAGGCACCTTAAAGATCATCTCACTTCAAACTCCCTGCTGCATCCAGGGACACCTTCCACTAGACCAGGTTGCTCAAAGTCCCATCCAACCTGGCCTTGAACATTTTCAGGAATGGGGCAGCCACAGCTTCTCTGGGCAACCTGTGCCAGGGCCTCAGCACCCTCACAGTCAAGAATTCCACCCTTATATCTAATCTAACCCTCCCCTCAGATCCCCCCGACCTACGTGCAGGACCTGGCACTTGGCTGTGTTGAAGTTTGTGAGGTTTGTTACACTTTTTATATGAGATTTTTTTTTTTTTCTTGGAATCAGTCTGGATAGCAGCTGCTGCCCTCAGATTTGCTATTACAACAAACAAAACTTTTGGTTAAGATATCTGTCTAAGGGCTCAAAGAGCAACTAGACGAGCTTATGGAGGAAGAACCTGCTTGTTGATATTAAATGCAAAGGAAACACCTCTGGCTTAGGAAACTCCTGAAGTGCAAAATATCACAGTTTGGGAGAGTAACCTCAGACTGTACCTTCATATGATTGCAAGGTTCTTGTACACCTTCCCATACACCTGTTCTCAGTCAATGCTGGAAACAGGACAATGGGTCTTTCATCTGCAGTAGTATCTCATGTTTTTGTCCTCATGTTTTTATTCCATGTCATAAAATCACAAAAGCTTTCCTACTTCTAACATGTTTCTCAGCAGTAACTCACCTGATTTTTGGAGCTACTTTGGCTCCACACCATGGCAGAAAATAAACCAGCTCGTTGATATGGTAATCTGTGTGGCAAATTTTGCATATGAAACACAAAAGAAATAGGGTGTATTGCAAGGTGGTGCAACTGGGTAGTCCCCCCAAGTAACTCTGGAAACTGTCATGTTTTGAAAGTAACCACTAAAAATTAAAAAGACATGACTAAACCTCATGAAAATCCCTTAAAAGTTTAATACTGATCCCCAAATTTCATTAAATAACAAGCAGAGAAGTAAACTATTTGTGGTTGGTTCTGGTCATATGAGCTCATTTGTGGCTTTACTTTCTCTTGATGAAATTCTTTGTGAGAGCTGCTCTTAAAGGCAGAAGAAAGAGTGGGTTATTTTCATATATCTGATTTAATAAGATGACCCAAATTACTACTTTTCACTGCTTCCAGGGAATCAGAAACATCCCTGTATCTTTTCTCCTCAGTCTCTGGTGACTCTGGCATCCACAGTGTTTGGACCAGGCGAGTGTGAAAGAAACACGTGGTAGCAGAAGCCCAGTGGAAAGTTTAAATAAGTGTTTCAGACTCCTACAGCACTTGCATGGGGTCATCTGGCCATAGAAATCTTGGAGAACTTTATATTAGAAATAATCAGTGGACCCCCAAGAGGTTGTGACCACCAGCCGAGGAGACATGAGTGGTTCTTCAGCTGCTTGGTACAGTCACTGACAGGACAAACTGATAGTAGCTCCACTGGCAGTGCTTTGGTGGGGTTCAGTTCTGCTAAAGAAGCACCCAGCTGTGTGTTAGGGAAGAAAAGGCCTCTCTGCAGATGGCTAAATAATCTGGTTTAGCTGTATTGGAGAGGCTCTTGCGCTTACTTGGTGCTGTTTGCATTAGCTCTTGTGACACCGATGAACCTGGAGTGCTGTATTTGCAGGCTCTCTTGTGTTAGCCTGCCTGGAAAATATCCCAGGTGTCAAAAATAAACCTATCCATCATTCTCTTTTGGGTTTTTCTTTTTTTTCCCCTAAACTTTATAGTCAAGAATTGAAGTTTGATAAGTGAAAAATCAAAACACCTTTCAAAAAAGGAAACTACAAATTAAAAAGACATGTTGCCTTAGCAAATGTCTTCAGTTAATTTGAACCGGACAGCTGCTTGAGGAATCCCAGAAGGACGTAACATAAGGCAATGCCTATTTTTCACCAGCAGCCTCCAATCAAGTTTACCAATTTTCCTATTATTTATTAAGGTCTTCTGTGTTCTTTTATAGAATCTTCTCAGCAGGGAGCAGTACTCAACCTCTTCCTCCAATGGCCTGGGCAGAATTGCGTGCTGTCTTTGACACGCTGGTCCCTCAGAGCCTGGGAAAACATTAAGAAATATGAGAAGTCCTGCAGGAATGTGGAAGACATCATGTGTCTTGGAGCTTGGTGAATTTCCAGCAAAATTTACTTATGCTCCAGATACATATTAGTTCCTTAAAATCTGCCATTTGAGATGCTCTTAGCAAAGAAAACCGGAGGAAATTGAAAATCAGCGTAGACCAGAGTCAACCTTGCACAGGGTCTGAGTTACTTGGGGCCTCCTGTCTGGATAGAACAACCTTAGATATCCCTGTGAACCTGATGAAAATGTCTCCACAATGCAAAGCAGCTTGAAAAGCTAAGAACAGTAAGGAAGCTGTGTCAACAAGGGAATAAGGAGTAATAGAGAAAGTCAAGGGGCCTGATAAGTCAATCAGAGCTGGGCAGCAGTTTAAGAAATCTCACAAGGATATAAACCAGAGCTGCTCAAATGATTTCTACCAGGAGCTGCTTGACAGATATAAAGACTGAAAGTGTTTGGGTCATTTCACTTCCAAAGGGATCTCAGGTTTTATGTGAGTGCTGGGGAGAGAGAGTGGGATTTGCAGCACCAAAGGAAAACAAGGAGTAGTGCTCTGGTCCTGTGTATGACATGGAGCTCCTGTATGCAGGGCAGGGAAGGGGATGGAGAGGGATTAGATAACATGGGGAGATGGACAAGGGGGAAAGGCTTTAAGATGAAAGAAGGTAGGGGTTATTGCCATGGACTGGCTTCAGAACATAAGGGTGACCTGGAACTGCAGGATTTGAGAAATAAATTTGTGGGTGGAGTAAGAGAAAACACAGAAGATTTGAGTAAAAAGAATTTGAGCTAATACTTTCTACATTGAGTCTCTGTTTGGACTAGAGAATATAGGATTAGTAGATGTTATTAATTAAAAGCAGAATTGTGTTATTTGATTTTCAGTTAGTAGGTGGATTTCAGCCTCCTAAGCAAAAGCAATAGAGTAACTGGAGACAGACCTGCTCATGCTGCAGTTCAAGTTGCTTTAATCTCTTTTAAGGGTGTTCCTTACTGATGCAGCTCCCTGCTCCTCTGTCTGATTATGCCAGCTCACAAATCAACACAGTGTATTCACATTTCTGAAATACATAATGCTTTGCCTAAAATCTTCTTATAATTAGTGATGGGTAAAGATCATCTTCAGATCCTGATCACTATTAGTCATTATACACAACATGAAAGAGGGGAATGTGCTTTTTTCCCTTGGAAAAACATCGTATCCTTGGATAAGTTTGGTGGTTCATGCAATGGCAGTGCTGTTTCCTGATTCCATTGTGTTTATCTGTTCTGAATCTGTTCCACCATTGGAAGAAGCTGGTGGAGGAGTTAAGTCCCAGAAGAAGCATTTAAGAGGCAAGAGATCAGGAGTTTGGGTCATGAAAAGGAGGAAACCAGGAGAGTGTGATGAGTGGGAGCATGAGGTGGAGGGAGAGAGAAAAGGCTTCAAAAGGAGGGAAAGGCAAACATACTTGGTGTGAGCTGGGAGGATGTGGGGGCCACTGGAGCTTGGCAGAGGGAGCACTGGTCTCAGATGGGACAGGACCCATCACTGAGCCTGAAACTCAGGGCTCAGGGAGACTGCAGAGCCTGTGATGTGAAACATCATGTGCATTCCCTGTCCTCTGCTCAGCTCATGGGACTGGGGTTGGATGTCACCTAGAAGGCAGCTGATATCATGGAAACACTTCAGTGTCAGGAATTGATGTAACCAGAACAGGAGAATGGTTTGGAAGAGGCAGACAGTTCTGCTTTACAGCATACTCTGATTATATTGTTTTCTGGTTTTGTTGGCAAAAATCTGCCAGCATGAGACAACAAATGGCTTTTAACTTATTGTTTTCTCTAAGGGAAGCATTATTTTTTAAAGATCTCCATATTAAATCTGCATACAGTTGGAGCCTGAAGAAAACAATCTGAAGGAGCAGGGGGGAATAGAACAGCTGAAAATCTATTTGCTAAGTCCTGCAATGGAGAATATATATTTTAATGTGAAACAGTGATGACAAGGGAAGCTTTAGACAGCTTCAAAGCAAAAGCATCCAGGCAGGCAGTCCTGCAGGACTTCAAAACCTTGCATGGAGACAAAGCTTTTTGTACATCAGAGCTTGAAATTCAAATCAAGCAGAGAGCGAGCCAAGCCAACTTTGAGCATTTTGCATTTCACTTTATATTCTTAAAGGCTGCAAGATTTTCATCATCATTTGCCTGCATCACATGCCATTTGCAGTGCTCTTTTGCAGCTGCTTCCTTGAGCTTTTTCTCCCGGTTTCATTGAGCAGTTACACAGATTTGTAGTGTTTCGCATGTGTTTCTTAAGGCTTTTGTTCAATTGGATTCTCCTTCCCTCCCTCCAGCCTCAAAGGCAGATTTACAGGAATTTTTTAGAGATATGACATTGCATTATTTTAAAAGCTTTGCTCTGCTTATCTTCATGGCCTTAGAGGTCACAAAGGACTACATATGAGGATAAGCATCAGGTTCCCCAGCATGGAATAAAGTCAGGATGGATTACACAAAACACTTTAACAGATAAACCCAGATACTCTTCGCACTATCTCCCCTCTCTCCTATTACTGCTGAGATTTCTTGAATTTATTTTTAAAAAGACAGGAGAGGAGAGTGCTAGAAAGAGCAAAAATATGTCCAAACCTCTATTGAAGAACCTGAAATAACATTTTAATTCCATCCAAATAATGCTGGTTCAAGAGTGGCTCAGTAGAGACATTTTTATGTCAAAAGATGGAAAGAAATTTTGTTGACTAATTAATGATAGGATTTATATTTCATTAATGAATATCCAAAAGATCATCTAATATAAGATGCTTTCAAATTAAGGGCAGAGAGGAAACTATGTTTGTTTTAGTTGAAGGAACAACTGTATATTGAAAAACTGTTGCAGTGACGAGGCTTTGCTGGATTTGATTCAAAGAAATGCTGAAAGCTTGGTTCTCCATTGCCCATGTCTTACAGCATAATTTCAGCTATTCCATCTTTCTCCATATGTTGTTGCAATTAAGGAACCGGTATGCTTTTTACAGTTCTGGCTCAGCTGTGCCAGAGATGGGGAACTGGGAGACTTTGGGTATGAAACTTGGCTTTGGCCAAACCCAGCAGACAACTGAGGAGGCTGGAGGGGTGGAACTCCAAGGCTTTGCTCCCAGGCATTGGCCCACAGGCTGGAGTATCAAAACCTGCATCAGCTGCCTCTCCAGTCTTGGTTAGGATGAGACCCAGGTGACTGAATTAGCACCAACCCACACTCCTCCTGGGATAAATAACAAAAATTGTATAAATAGGGCTTGGTTTTACTGGGGCCACTTGTTACTCTGCAGGGCACTAAGGGGCTGGGTGGTGCTTGGGGGGGGTTCATGGTCTCCCATCCTGAGTGCCCAAAGGGTCTCAGCACCTCAGGGACCTGCAGTGTGTGGGTGCCACTTACAGCCTGGCAGGGGGTGAACTGAGTGGCTCAAGAAAAGCTGTGCCCAGCACAGGTGAGGAGTAGCTCTGCCAGCTGGGTGCAGAGGGTTAAGGCAAGCAGCAAGCAGCAAGAAGCAGTTCTGCTGCCCTTTAAAGCAGCACAGCCTAAAGGTATGAGGTTTGGCTGTGCATGGTGTGTCTGAGGGAGAGGAGGTTAATTTGGCCACCAGTCACAAAACATCTCCTTGTGTTCCCCCACATTTCAATATTGTTTCTTGTAATAAACATTTCAGTGTGTCCCTCTCAGTCCTAGCCCTGATATCCCTGGCGTGCTTTTAACCTGAGACAGTCCCCCAAGAAGAGGCAACTACTCTGGGAGCTAAGGTAAGGGAAGGGAAGGGAAGGCTTTTAACCTGAGACAGTCCCCCAAGAAGAGGCAACTACTCTGGGAGCTAAGGTAAGGGAAGGAAATACAACTAAGTGGTAATGGCTTCAAACTGAAAGAAGGCAGATTGACATTAGATATTAGGAAGAAATTCTTGACTATGAGGGTGGTGAGGCACTGGCATAGGTTGCCCAGAGAAGCTGTGGATGCCCCACCCCTGAAAGTATTCAAGGCCAGGCTGGATGGGACTTTAAACAACCTAGTGTAGTAGAAGGTGTCCCTGACCAAGGCAGGGGGTTGCAACTTGATGGGTTTTAATGCCCCTTTCAACTCAAACCATTCTGTGATTCTGTAACACTGATAGTCACTTAGGCTCTAGGCAATTTCTCCACCTGTAGGGTGGAGACCAGATGTGTCTCCAGGAGGAGCCTGGCATTTGTGGATACCCAGTTCTGGGCTCACTTCCTCTGATGAACCCTGAGCCTGTAGTATCACAGACGCAAAGAAGAGGAGATGGCACAGGAATCCTCACAAATGTAACAACTTTAATGGTGGCATTTGCAGTGAGATGTGAGAGGATGGTAATTCCTGCTGTGTGTCTCCAATTCTAATGCTATTCCCAGGTCGAGACAAGAGAATGGTTTTTGCATTTTGCTTTGCTGAATAGGTCTGAGCTATTTATTATTACCATGATCTTAAAGGTCTTTTCCAGCCCTAATGGTTCTGTGATTCTATACTGAGGGATGTCTTTCTGAGGCACAAGATGCTCAGCCAGCTATGGAGGGCCCAGCACCCTCCTCTGGGGGATGTGTCTGCCAGCTGGGAGAGACAGGTACTGTTCAGCTGTGGGTGGCTGGCAGTGATCCTTGCTGAAAGGCAAAGGTACAGAGGTGGGTACAAGCACCAAGCAACCTCCTGACGCTCACAGAAGTGATTCTCACCTCTGAAGCTACTGACTGTGTTACTGCCACTAAGACCACAGGCAGCAGGAGTCTCTTGGCATCTTCTGCTGCGCAGAGCCAGGTGAATCACTGTGCACAACCTTCACTCAACAGAAAAAATGCTGTTGGTCAAAGAAATTTTGGTAAAAACCCCTTCACTTTAGGTATTTTTGTTTACTTGTTCTTGGGGCTTTTTTAAATGAAGGGCAATTCAAATCGACTACAGAAAACACACCCAGCTGAAGATGCTGTTAGTTTTCAGTTTGGAGGTTTCCTCAGAAATTACTGAAATGTGTTATGGAAAAGCTAAAAAACCCAAGTAGTTGTTTTTAACACCTGACCCACATTCAGCATTTCAGTTTCTAACAGGTAACACAGAAACCCTCTGTTATATGACTGCTGGTTGTTTAGTTTGGAGAACAGGATATCAGGGGGGACCTCGTAGTTCTCTACAACTGCCCGAAGCAAGGTTGTGGTGAGGTGGGGGCCAGTCTTTTCTCCCCAGCAACAAATTGCAGGACAAGAGGAAATGACCTCAAATTGCACCAGGGGAAGTTTAGATTGGATATGAAGAAAAATTTCTACACTGAAAGGGTGTCAAGTACTGACACAGGCTGCCCAGAGAAGTGGAGGTATTTAGAAGACACATAGATGTGGCACTTAGGGACATGGTTTAGTGGTGGGGTGGGCAGTACTGGGTTAATACCTGGACTCAATGATCTTAGAGGTCTTTTTCAGCCTTAGTGATTCTGTGATTGCCATGTGCAGTGACTGAGCCTCCAGGACAGGATATTGCAGATCTCTCTTGTTATATGGGCTGGCTTTGTAGGCACAGAAGCGTCATTTGTACCAGAATGTGGCTCCGTGTCTGTAAGGGAGGTGAGAAATTAATTCAGGTGAATCTGGAGCATTATCTCTGTGCCTGTATAAAATCTTAAATGTTCCGTGGGATGCTTTAGTCAGCAGTAGGAGATGAGGAATCCCTGTGTGCACTGGCAAGGGTTTAAGCTGTATATAACCAACAGGGGGCATTAGGTTTATGCTTATTAAATGTGTATTTCTATTCCTAGCAGAGAAAAATGTCTGAATAGTTTGATTGAAAACAGCAGGATGTGAATCTCGTACCCTAAAAAAGATGCAGAATTCTGTTTTTATTTTTTTTCCCCGAGAAGATGTAATAACTCTAAGTCTGCCTGGTTTTCTTTCGTTCTAGCTCACATCTATTTTGAGATGAAGATAAGTGAGATTGATGTAATTAACTCTCAGATGATTTTTTGCGTGTTTGTAGCTCAGAAAGCACTTGAAAAATATAAGGGTTTCTGGTGCAAATTAGTTTGTATTGATAATTTCCAGTTTTCTAACCAGAAATTAACGTAAGGCTGCAATTACCTCTTTCTGATGGAAATGAGATTCAGCAGTACAGTCAACTGTTGCCCTTCGTTATGGAGGAATCCTTACCCTGAGTTATTTGATTACTGAATGCAAAGGACTTCAGTGAGGAGCTACAGTGCAAGCACAAATTGTGGTCTCCGAAAATGAAAGTAATATTTATTACAGAGATAATTATTATGGCTACAAGCACTCATACTCCTGTCTGTGGCACTATTCATACACACATTCCTTTCATAGTTATATTTTGTATTCATAGCATTGACTGTAGAAGCAACTTCTTTCTCTTAACACATGAAGTTGGAAAACTGTAGCTTGCTCTGCACTCCTCTCACATCCAAGCAGCTGGAGAACTGTTTTAGGTGAAGTGATCTCTACAATCTATAGCTAACTGGAGCTGCATATGGAAATAGATTAAGAGAGTAGATGTTAAATAATTAGGCAATAGAGCTGAGGAGAACTGCTTTCATAAAGCAATGTCAAAACAAATTGTTGGCTAAAATGTACAGATGCTCTAATTTTCAAGTTGATTTAATTACCTGCCTTATGTTAAAATGGGTTTTACATAACCTAATAACTTTAATTTCTTCCAAAGTAAAGCCACAGTCATGATGTTGAAATAAAGTAAACAAATGAGCAACCTCCAGCAGTTGCAGGGGTTTTTCCTGGGATGCTGTGAGCAATTCTTGCCCCGCCCCCCCCAGTCAGAGAAGAGAAATTCTAGTGGATCAGTAGCACACAGTATCTCCCTTCCCCTGAGCCCTCTTCATATCCCAGTCATTAAAAAAACCCAACAGAACAAGAGGAGTTTGGTTCACTTTTATCCAGCCAGAATGAAGGCGAAGGAGTAACAACTGCAAACAGAGAGTCCTGTGGCAGGGTGCTGCAGAGAGAAGAGTTTACAAAGTAAAGCACAGTTTGCCTGAGAAAAATGGATATAATTTTATAATTTTGCAAACCAGCAGGTGACAAGGGAAGGTGTAGTTTTTGTCAGGTCTCTTGAGATGGTCCCTGAAGCAAGGTGGGTTGACACTTCCCAAGCATTTATTCAGATGGTAAATGCATTCAACCAGTGTCTTCCCCAGGGTGCCTAACCCCAAACAGCTGTTTTGGAAGTGGGAAATGCCTGGCGGTGGCACTTCCCAAATGCCTGGGTTGCTCTGTTGTAAAACTGACCATCAGAGCAGGGGCTGCACTGCTCTCCCACCTCCTGTGCTGTGGCAGGACACGGCTCCATTTGGGTTCCCCGTGTGTGAGTACGGGGCATTTCACAGCCTCGTTGGCTGGAGGAAATCCTGAGGATGGTACAAATGCTTGCGTGTCCCATTTGCTGCTGCCTGGTGTTCCTGACCTCTGCCTGTGCCCAGATGGTGTGTTGGGTGTTAACAGGCATCTCTGCATTATTAAACAGGTCGTGGGAGCCATCCCAGAGCACGGGCTCACAGACAGTTTCATTTAAGTGCCGTATCCACATGAGGTGGACAGCCCAGACTGCCTTCAATGCACACTAAGAAGCATCTTAGTTTTAATTGTTTCCATCAGCATGTAGGTTTGCCTGCATGAGTAAATGAAACCCTTAAAGACGTCAGAGTTTAAGTTACTAAAAGGTAATTGCTGCAGTAGCTTCCTCTTAAAATCTGCTCCTATTTCTGCATATATATGACTATCTTATTAATGTTAACAGTAATTTTTCCCCACTACAGTCTAAATGCTCAGAGGTGAACCTCCCACCCAAATCTTAAACACAGGAGCAGCTTCTAATTTGAAAAATAGTCATTATTTGGAGAGAGAGTTGGATCCAATTAATCAATAGAAAGAACACTCACATATCCATCTCTTTCCTCATCTCTCTTCCCCCTCCCTGACGTCTGTTTTTTTGATCTATGTACTGAACAACTTACCATCTGTAGAATAACTTTTCTTTTTGCCCTTTCAGGATACTTTTCCTGTAGATTGCACTGCACCTCTGCTGCAGCCTGGTACTTGCATCAATGAGTGGATGGTGCTAGAGTGCAACTTGTCTGTAAAATTTCAGAGCCTGAAAGCTTGTTGTGGGTGTACTGTAATGCCTTTTAAAGGTCTTAGTCAGGTTTTCCAAAGCATGGATCATGGAGACCTAATATGTGGGTCTTACTTGAGCCCAGGAGCCATATAACAAAATTAAATCCCACTTTGATGCTTGCAGACCTCTTCCAAAGATGGCCTTGGGTTGCTCTGGCCCAAGCTTAGGAGTAGTTTCCTGTTCTTATGTGTATGTGTTGGTCTTGATGCCTCGTTTTGTGGCAGCCCCAGAAGCAGTTGTGATTTCTGTGGTGCAGGTCTTTTGTTGCTCTTGTGCACTTTTCTAGAGCAGTAAGAAGGTCTTGAAGAATGGTTAGAGCATGATGGTGTTTGCAGCTGCAGTTTCAGCCCCTGAGTGGTGACAGCTCTGGTCTCCTGTGTCTTGGGATGTGTGTCCTGGGCCAGGAGGGACCCTGTGGTTCCTCCAGCTTCGTTGGCTTGACTCTGAGGGACACCACATCTTAAGACTTCTTCCACAGTCCGAAGGTGCTGCAGGCAGTACAAGGTCTGTAGGCTTCAGATTGGTCACCCACTATAAGCAGAAAGTGTGTTTCTTACATTTTTTTACCTGGCATGTTTGTAAACTAAAGTAAAGGAGCCAGATCACCTAGAAAACTTTTTGGAAGTTGCTTGGTCAATGTCCTGCCACATCCTTCCTTCTCACGAAGCAGAATTTAATGTCCTTCAAAGCTTAACTCAGTCTGAACCGCATTTTAAACAGGATCTCATCTGTTGAACCACCTTGTGCTAGTGAAAAGTTGTGTTACTCTGTATATCCAATAGAACAGCAAATTAGGGACACCTTTTCCATGCTAATCAATTAGTCATGTAAGATGTTACTGCTTTCCAAAGAAGTGCTGGAGTAGCAGCTGTGTTACTTGTTATGAAAGGTCTGTGTGTCAGCAGATTCTGCCTCCATGTTATGTTTTCTGCAGAGCCAGCAGCAAATCCTAATAAAACTTAATGCAAGAAAACATTGCCAGTGAGGTGATAGGTTGAGATTAACTGCACCAAAAAGAGACAATTCCACGCTAAGTTTTTTTAACTTCTCTGAAGAGTTGCTATTATAAACATACCAATTTAAGAGCTTCTTTTGGCTCCTGTGAAAATCAATATGAAAACTCACACAGAATTAATCAAAAGAAGAAAAAGCTTCCAGCCAGCCACCACTCACCCTAAAACTGGACAGCTAAACTGGGCATAGGCCACCTTCCCACGGGGCTCAGTGGAAATCTGCACTGGGGAAGAGTATTTAGCTGAATTAGATGTTTACTGGGGAATCTATGTTGTTATACTGTACAACTTTTGCCTTAATGGTTAGGAAAAAGAACTTATAACTAATATTTTTTTTCCTTTTGCAGTTAGACATAACTTGAAGGATAATAAATATGGAAGGGGCAATGTTCTGCTGCCTTACAGAATGGCATGAAAAATCAGTTCCTCTGCCATGTGATGCAAACAGAGGTAACTGGTTTTGCTGTAGCATACATTAAAATTAAGGTTTCCATGTCAAACTGAGCTCTGTGAAGTGAAAGAGTATGAGAACAAGGGTTGGTGTAGGTGTGCACCTGGTGTCGTCCTTCTCTCTACTTGAAAATGACTTTGCTGCAGGTGCAGGAAGGATCAGGCTGGCAGTAAGAGGATCTAAATCTGGTTGTGGACTCTACCCTGATTTTTTTGCCAGCCCAAACAATCTGTCTCAGTTTACTATCTACAGCACAATACTTCTTTGCCTTATCAGCTCAAGCTGAACAATGCAGGTACATGTACATATAGGTATGGTATCTTTGTTGCTGAAACTTTCTGGCTTTCCAGTAATACAAGTTCTAACGAGTGTGTTTAAACTCAAAATTTAGCCTCCTGCTGAGTTCTAATGACAATTTCTTAAAAAAAGCAAATTGCAGTTGAGCTAAGCTGTGATGCAAGTAATTTCCTTCTCAAAGACGATTTTTATAAACAAGTGTATATAAATAGGTTTAAAATTGAAAAAAAGAATCCACCAAAACCCCACAACAACTTGTTTTTAACTGCATCACTGTTATTATAGCATTTTACCCAAAACATATAAAACACTTAACTTAGACTGCCTACATTAGAAGCAAATGTTGTGTTTAAAGCCTTTTTTCTGTTGTTTGGGTTTTCAAGTACATAATTTCCAGGACAATTTAATGTCATCCACTTATGTCGGTTCTTCAGCTGCCAAAAAGTCTTGAGATCTTCTAGTGTACTTGAGGCAAAACCCTCAGGCTCTTACAGATATTCCCGTAACACAAAATGTGGAGAACACAGTGGACTTCTAGTTCTGGAGAAGGTTTTTCCTGTAGCTCCTGCTGAATCTCCTGAACCTGCATGATTCTTACGTGGAGAAGGGTCCAGAAGAGGTGTCAGATGTGGGAATAGGCTGTAACACCTTGGGAAAGGAAAATGAAGTGTCTCACTATCCTGTCTGGCACAGCCTTTGCCATGGACACCACTGATGACTGGCTGGTCTGCCCCCCCTCCTGTCTGCTTCCCACACATCTGCTACCATGTGTGGAAGGAAAAAATATTCAACCAAAAAAAAAGAACCAAGATCAGAACTAGAGCTCCTTGGTTCATAGGGTTAGAGACTCTCAGCTTTCACTTCTTTAGCAAAGAAAAGTTTTTCCACTTGGGAGTCCCCAAAAGCGCCTGGAAACATGGTCAGATCACAGCCTACAAAGCAATTCATGTGTTTGAGTCTGCAGGAAGCCTGAAAAATGGCTCTGATGCAAAAAATGGCTCCATTCTCCAGCAGGATGCTTGCTTTCCTCCCATCCCCCATGCGTGGCCATGGCTCAAGAAGATGACTGGGGGTTATTTGCTGCTATTCATTTCACACTACCCCAGATCCTCACTGCTGGGATCGGGACCTGTCAGGACCTGAGGGAGGATACCATGCTATCTGGGACCTCTATCAGACTTAATCCAGACTATTATTCACCCCTGCCTGAAAAAATATACCTTTCTGCTCTTAGGATAGCATTTACTTCTGAGTTCTGTGCCCATATGGTGCCAAGGATCTACTGTTGGTTCAAGTAGTCCAAAGACCACCCCCCTTCCCCCCCTCCCAGCATGGCACCCTGGAGTTAAGAGCAGGTTTTTTTGTGTATTGCAAACTGAACCCAGGAAGGACCGGTGAGCCTGTGCAGTCCTTGCCTCTGTTACAGATTTCCTCAGACCACACCTGCAAGGATGGTGTTGGAATAAAAATCTAGGATTAGTCAAAAAGGCCAAGAGAAACATAACATGCTTCTGTGAGGTGTTTTTAGCTGGACACTACTTTAAATGCAAAATGCTTCTTTTAAGATAGAACAGTGAATTGTTTCCTGTTCTGAATATTTTCTGTGATGATTCAGCTATTGGCAAAAATAAGCCGAAGAGTATGATGTTGAAGCACGGGAATACTCTGTAATCCCATCTGATTGTTATTTCAGACATTACCTGTTTCTGGGTAGAAATATTTTCCCATTTAAAAAAAAAAAAAAGAAGAAGAGAAGGACATGAGTCTGTTTTTCCTGGTTTTCTGTAATAATATAAATCCAGTGATTTATTTCTGTAAATAAATTTATTTCTGTAAATTATTGGTTTCTGTCAACTTATTTCTCAGGAAGAAACCCTGGAAGAGGAAGTTGTCATGAACTTAGTAGAGCCCGCAGTGATTACCCTGATTAACCTCAGTGCTGACATTTGCTGTCATGATGGAATGATGTTTGTTCCCCTTGTTCCACATACCCTTTTGACCTAGTGGATACCAACCATTTACATTTACACCACATTTACATCCCTGTATGTGACTGTGCCCTTTTTACCCTTGTCCCAAACCATGTTTTTTGGCATCTGTGAGCTGCCATCCTGTGGTAATGGTCATACTGGTATTTCAGGTTAAATCAGAGGACTCTCCTCCTCTCCTTTCCAAGTGGGAGTTTGAGATTCCCACTTCTCTTTCAAAAGTCTCAAAGATATGAAAATTTTCACTCCTATCCCCATGTGTTTATCTACCCAAAAATGTGCTGCAGCATGTGTCATGATTTCCTTTCAGGGTTAGAATTATGAACTCTCTACCCTTGAAAAGAAGGAATTTTCCCTTCTTCCGGGGAGAAAGTCCACGGGATTCTTGGTTTGGACCCTGTAGCACCTGCCTGGCGCTGTGATAATGGACTTTGAAAGTTTTGATGCTGTCAAATTCAAGGTGTTATTTTAGGTCATTTCAGAAGCTTTAATGGCTTCTTGTGACTGCACAGCTGGACTCATGACAACTGAAGCACAGTCTTTGCAGGTGAAGGAATATGAAAAACAACATTAATAAAATGATAGTGTTTTAAAGGCCTTTTTCCCAAGTGTTTGATTCTGATTTGAGAAAAGTCCATGGAAAAGTAAAATTGGGTTTCTAAGCACTCCAAAGGGAGGCAATGCCTATATGATGGTTGATTTGCTTCTGCCCTTACGTCTACACATTGCAACACAATCTTTAGTTATATTCCCCACAACATTTCATAAATGTGTATATATATCAACCTCCCCCACTGGCTTCCAACTTCTGTGCAACTTTGGCCTGTAATATCTTCGGTGTGCTCACTAGAGAAAATGAAAGGTATGAAGCAATAAAGCAAGGACTATAAAAAGTGTCATGTTAAAAGCAAGCAAGTGGTAGAATTGTTAAATCTCCAGTTAAACAGGGCTCTTCCATGAAGTTGTGCAAGTCATTCAAACCTAGTGACTACCACCTCCCCATTCTTCCTATATTTTTATAAGTTTATGGGGAATGCACAGGTTGTGATCTGGAGACATGCTTTGCCCTCACAGCTATAACTGAAGTCACTAGATACTGAAAAGATAATCTTCTACTGTACTGGGACTCCTCTGCTAAAGGATCCTGGATGTCTCAAGTTGGACATTATGATTTAGCAGACAATTTTGACCTTAATCTCCCTGTGCCCCAGTTTCCTGTCTGATCCCGGTATGACGAGATAAAATGCAGAAGATGCTCAATGGTACCTACAAAGCACCAGCAGATTAGGGATGAGCACCACGAAAAAATTAATTGTGCCACAGTTGAGCAGAGGTTGGCTGGTGTCCCAGGAATGTGGCACAGGGCCATGCTGAATGAGAAGTATAAAAAGGAAAGGCTTAGCTGAGCCATCCTGAGTGCATCCTAGGTGCATGATACATAGGGAGCCTTAATTATTCCTAATTCCTGTGTGCTTGACTCAGCAATCCAACACTCTCTGAATGCTGTTGCCTCGTGTAGGTTCTGCATCCCTTTGCTTTGGACTGCCAGAGACTAAGGGACAGGAGATCCATAACCTCCAAGTCTTGTTGTCCAGGCTTAACTTGCCCAACCCAACAGAGAATAAAGAATTCTCATTGGTGCCAAATCAGAATCCAGCAAGTACTTTGGCTCTGAGGTTTCATCAATACTTTCCATCAATTTTTATACCAAAAGCAACAACTTTCGTCAAGTTTTTATTGATTTCCTGTCTGCCAAAGTGCTTTTTCAAATTTGTAATGGGGTAAGGAGCAAAATGCCCAAAATAGGAAAGAAACTGTAATTTATTTCCTCCCCCCACCTTTTTTCTTTTCCTCCTAAGTATTTTTTTCAGGCATTATCAGCTGCTGCTATGGGCAGAGGTATTTTCTCCTTTCTGAACAGAATGCAGCAATGTTGTCACATATATAAGCAGATCTGATGCCATCCCCTCAGCAACTTTGAAACTCAGATTCCACTTTTATGGTGAGCAGGATGGTGGGCTCAGAGATGCTGGCTTGCTTCCTGCAGATTCCTGACAGTTCTTGGGTAGTGTTTTTGGAGCCAGTAAAAGCGAATTGACCTTACAGTCCTCCCTGCTGAAGGGAAGAAAGTTGCAGTATGACCTCTGCTGTTGTCACTCTCCAGTTTCTGACAAGTGTACTTTACTCATGGAGACAGATTTATTAAGGATTTCATGCCTCATAGTTACCAGAAAAGTCTCTTGTGTCACATTCTTCAGTGCAGTTTCTCTGGACTTTAGGGAGCAAACTCCACCTGTTTTCCCACAGTTAGCATGCTTCAAACATCTCTCTCTGGCATCTGTTTCCCACTTGAGCCCTTGTTTCAGCCGTATACCTCTAAGTCATGAGACATGACACACCAGAAATCAAACACTGCTAATTTGGAGTTCAAAGACCAATTTGTACAAATCTCTTTGTTTATAATCAAAGCTTGCGGTCATCTTGATTAAGATTTTTAGAACGGGGGATCTTCTGTGTGCACCTGAGTTAGAAAACATCTCTGAGCCTTGCCAGGGGTATCTCATCACTCAGTTCTGCTCTCAATATTTTTAGACCTATGTGGGTGAGTCTCATTGGGAGCCCAGGGTGGTCCCAGGGAATCTGATTCACCTTATTACACACAACACTGAAAGCAAATAAAATATGAGTCTGTTCAGCAGCTCCAATGTTCTAATGACTCAGGCCATCGGGGTGGATCAGTGCCTGACCTATTTATGCTGGTCTATGTCTCCCACCTCTTCTAGGAGCCCCCTGAGTGATGATTCTGCAACTAATACATTCATGGAAGAGACACTTAAAGTTCTGTGCCGTGCATAAGAACCAGTTCTGAAATGTTCAATAGTCCCTGAAGTAAAATAACCCTCTCCTGTAGGTTTAGATTCAAAGGGTCAGCTCTTCACCACATGCAGCTGAACTTTATAGTGTGCACTGTCTCCACTTGCTGTGGGAGTTTGATGCTTGCCCACTGCTGGCTGGATATTGAGTATTGTGCCTTTTGTAGAAATACCAGCAAAGAGGTAAATCACCCTGAGCAGGTGTTTCAAATTTCAGAAGAAAAGAAATAGTGAAGCAGACGAGGAAGGAATCGTGATTATTTTTACTCTGCTACAGCAATGTGCTCTTTCCCTTTCTGCCTTTTTCCTTTTAGGAAAGGAATGCTAGTTTCTTCCCTTAAAGAAATAGAGCTTGCAAGCCAGGAAGAAAGAAGAGCTAGGAATCTTCTGATCTTCCATCAGGAATTGTTACATTTAGCTTCATATCCTCAACTTTTCTAAAAATGTTTTAACCACTAATTAAGTCCTTAAAATTGAAACTCTGTTGACTTACCTCTTCTGGGATAACAAAAGAAATGCTTTTTGAATCACAGTGGATTTTCTGTCACATTTAAGAACACCCGGTTGAGACTGGGGTATTTTTAATGTGAAAAGAAACTGCTTAGCTGCCCTTTTCCTACTTAACACTGACCTCAAACCTTTCTGATGGTTTCCTGCACGGTGACTTGGTACTGTTTCCAAGCACAGTTTGAAGACTCCCAAAAGAAGACAAGTCTCCTTGCAGTTCCCAGTTTGCTTTCTTTGTCAGACTCTTCTTTTCAAGGTTATCTTTAGCCTCATCCAGCATTCCAGGAAAAGAAAGACATGTCCTCTGGACTTTTTTTGCAACTTTGATATAGAGGCAAGAATTCCACCCCATGTCCTGCCCTTTCTATATGACGTCTGTGACATTTAAAGATATGTTTTTGGAGCTTGTCCCTCTTCATAACCTATTGTTTAATTAGTGCCACTGGAAATACAGCAACAGAACTTAATAGTGGGATCTGAAGTTGAGGATATGAAGCAGGGAGGATGAAGTGACACTTAGGCATGACTGCCACATCAGAACAGAGATGTTTAGTGGAAAGGATAAACAAGAGGGGGTTTGATCAGTTAATGAAAATGGGGCGGGGGATAAGTAGACAAATCTAGGTTTCAAAACGAGGTTGGGAAACGAGTAGAAAAATTCAAACTGGGTTCAGATTGGGTGGGATTGAGGGAACTGGGGAGTAGAAGTCCTGGCAACACTGTCCAGACAGATCAGTCACACAGTATTTGTTGGTGCACAGATTAGACACATGATTTAGACATCTAAAACACGTGTTTTAGATGGCTACTGCTCACTTGAAAAAATGAAGGTGTTATCCTCCATCCTCCAATTATCAGGAGCAAAATTTCCCTGTACCTGGGGCAGTGCTCAGCAGGAGCATCTTTTAAACGACACCACTCTGAGGAAAGCCCTGAAGATTTCAGACCTGGGGGGAAAACAATAAATGTTTGACAAATTGGGTCTCCTTCACCTCTTGACCTAGTTTTCTATCAGCATTCCCAAGCTGATTGTAATGGAGCTGCTCCTGATTTGCATTTGTTTAAATGAAATCAGAACCAGACCTTTTCCAGGGACAGCAGTACTGGCAGCTGGGAAAGTGCTGGTCCTGAAAAAGCTCCCAGTGTGGTAGAGATTTTAAACTTTAAGCAGAGGAGTTGAGGTAACCTCAGTGTGACATGTTGAACCAAGACTGAAGCACGGGAAGGAGCAGGTGCTGAAAACAGGATGAAAAAATAAATAAATTGATTTTTCCACAGTGGAATAATGTCCTCTGGGAGAAGCACGGCTGCTTGTGCCAACCAGGGCAGGAATGTGCGGCACACCGAGATGTGCTTTGCAGACCATGCTCCTGCTCTGGACAAACAGTGATTTTCTATGTCTTGGTTCCTTCTTAGGATCCTTTCCTGTCTTCAGCAGCATGCAAAATTAGTAGAGGCAGAAGCAGTAGGTGGAGAAATTCCTTCCAGGATTTTACTGTCCATAGATTTAAAAAATACTGTCGGAGTCATGAAAAGGCTGGAGGGAGGAAGGCGGCTGGGTCAGGAGCAGGGCAGAGCTTACACGGAAATTCGAGTGCAGTGTCTCACGGCACTGACTCACCTGCTTCTTTGGGGCTCCGGCACAGCCGAGCCGTGTCCCTGAATAAAACGACAGAAAGGACGTCTCCAGCCCCAAATCTGCCTCCCGTTGCCCCTCACGGAGAGAGGGAGAAATTCTCCAAAAAAAAAAAAAAAAAAGGTTGAAAGGCTGATGGCTTCAGGCAAGGCTGGTGGCATTGGTGGCATTTTACACGTTACCTTGCACTTCGCGGTTATCATTTGAGGGCAAAGTGCAGCCGCCCATCCACTGTGCAACGCAAGCATGTTCCCAAGTGTTTTCCCGCAAACATGGGAACGCCGGATTTAAACAAAAAACCAAAACACCTTGTAGGTGCAAAAACAGGGGGCTTGGGTTTTCGCTTAGTTTCGCTCAGGGGCACAGGGCAGAACTTCTCAGGGGGATCCCCGGAGAGCGCGGGAAGGGGCGGGGGCCGGCGGGGGATGCTCGGCGGGGCGCGGTGCCTCCGCCAGCTCCCCGCGGGCTCCGCGGGTCCCCGCGCCCCTCCGCGCCGCTCCACCCCCCTCCTCCCATCCCTTCCCATCCCTTCCCCATCCCTCCCGTCCCCCCCCGTCCCCCGGCCGGCGCAGGCGCAGGGGGGGCGGGCGGCGGCGGCGGCGGGAGCGCGGAGCGCGGCGCGGCCCCACAGTCCGCGCTGCAGCCGCCGCGGGGGCGCCACTACCATGAGCGGCCGCGGCCGCCCCTGCGCGACTCCTCACGGGCACCGGGCGCTCCCGCCGCCGCCGGCCCCCCCCCGCCGCCGCCGCCGCCGCCGCTGCCGCCGCTGCCGCCGCGCACCCCCGGCCCCCGAGCCCGGCGCTGCAGGATGCCGGGGGGCAAGAGAGGGCTGGTGGCACCGCAGAACACCTTCCTGGAGAACATCGTCCGGCGCTCCAGCGGTGAGAGATCCCCCCCCCTCCGCCCGTCCGTGCATGCATGCATCCATCCGACCGTCCGTCCGTCCGTCCGTCCGTCCGTCCATCCATCTATCTCTCCGTCTGTCCAACCCTTCGTCCCTCCCTGCCGCGCCTATGGGTCCGTGCCAAGCGGTGCCTTCAAGGAACGGGCTCCGCGGTGCCCCGCTGGGCTCCGCCGGAGCATCCCCCGGCGGTCCTTCCCTCGGCTGTCCATCCCCCGGCGGTCCTTCCACTGTCCCCCCGTCCCTCCCCCCCGCACTTAGATCGCTATCGCTACTATAAATTTAACCCTTTTTTTTTCTTCCTTCTTTCTGTGAGACGCCTCTGACAATAAATTGTCATAATTTACTTTTCTAATATCTTCTCTGCTCATCGGGTCATTTTTTTTTTTCTTCTCCTCCTTCTTGTTCTTTAGTTTTGTAATAATCAGACTTGCCATCGTTTCCATTCAGGGGTTCAAAGTTTTTGCGATTGTGTGACACTTTAAAGTCTGTGGCAAAGGTACCGGGAAAGCGGTGAGGGAGTGACTGTGCTTTGGGTGATGCTAATCCTGTGGCTGAGAAAATATGGAAAGAACGGTCTGCAGTTGCTTATCTATGGCCCCTCTGTTAGGTGACTGTGTCGAGGGCTAGTTCAGGACTGTGTGGCATCGAGTTATTCCTTGCTGCTGGAGTGAATTTCACCCTTTCTTGCAGTGCAAAGCACTGAGCAAGAAGACTACACAGCTCCAGTAAAGTTACAATGTGTTTGCAGCCCACGGTCTCTTCGGGTGTGCTGATGTAGATGCTGCTTTAGGCAAGCCCTGTCCTTACATTCATTTTTTTATGTAGTTTTTGCACTGGCACATAACCACAGAAACATAGGAGTGTTTGCAGAAATGTAAGAGACCTCAACTTTGCATCTGCTAAAACATAACTATTTGGTCAGCCCAAATTTGGAGCGACCCTGCCATGGGGAAGCACAGCTGTGCCAGCCTTCATCTGGGGACAGGAGTGGGAAAGGTGACCAGAGCAGAGCACTGAGAAGAGTTGCCACATCTATTACTAAACAAGACACTAATGGGATGTGAAATCGTGGTGAAAAGTGTTCCCTTCCGCCTTCCTATTGCAGAGTTCTTGATGTACCTCACATTTGTACTGATGTGGTCTGATGTGCGGATTTTGATGGCAGGTAGTGAATTAGTGATTCATGGACTTCCAAAGCAACAGGATGAGGACCTGGAATTTGTTATAAAATGTTGTATGTTAGAATGTATTAAGCCATCAACTGTTTTTTTGGGAGGCTTCCTCTCTCTCGTGTTGCCTGGGTCAAATCTGTGGTCGGCAGCTGACTCCCTCTCAAGCCCTGTAGCTGCACAATCACTAAGAGCTGCTTTCCCACAATAGTGTATTTATTTCCCAGAATATTAAATGCAAGCTTAATTAATAAGGGTTTATATAGCACCTTCCCTCTGACAATTTCAAAGCGCTGGGTGGAATTTAATTACACTTCACAGCTCCTTGTGGAAGAGGACGCACAGAGGCATTCCCAACCTGTTCTTCAAATTGTGGCGTAAATGGGGGCTCAGGGCATCACAGCTGATTTCCCAAGGTCATGCGGCAAGGCAGAGGCAGAGCTGGGAACATGGTTTGGGAATGCCACGCTTTTGTATCATGCTCTAATTAAATCACATGTCCTCCCTGGTGAAAGCTCAGTAAAGCTTTGAGATGTCAAAAATTGGAAAAGCTTGGAACACTGTGCTTTAAAAGCATGTATTCTCTTCCGGCTTTTAACCTGGTCTAATTTCAGAGCGTATATCATGCTGATCTGGTCATTTGTGCTTCTTTTTCTCTGGCACTGGTGATGCCTAAGCATGATGCTACAGAGGCAAATCTGCCCCGTTGGACAGCAAAGAGGAAAGTAGATTGGGAATTTGTTTTTAACTCATGTAAGTTGTCAGTATTGTGGCCTGAAACATGATTTAGTTCTTATTTTTGTCATCCAAGACATAGCCTTATTTATCCTTTATAGAAATAGTAATTTTCATTGGATTCAGCACTGTTTAATCCAAACTTAATAGTATACAGTAGAGCAAATCTGGTTCAAGTATCTCCTGCCAGCGCTCGGTAGAAGACAGGGATTTGGTCTGCTGAATATCTGCTGAGTTTGTTTTTATACTTTGATTCACCAGTTTCCAAGAGATTTTTCACTGGCAATTTGAGGAACAGGATGAAGGAAAGACTGGTGATTGTTTTTTAAAATACATCTTGAGCATCAAGAAAAGCCCTTCTGTCAACTTTCCTGGTTAAAGAATGTTATGCTTTGAGATTTGTCACATTTATGCAATCCCATTGCACCTCTTGATCATAAATCTTTTCCTATCAACCAGGAGAAGGTTTGTAAATACAAATAATAATTTCTGATAGGCTGCAGGTACTGTGGGAAAAATCAGGCAGGTATGTCAGCAGATAGGCTCTTCTTCAGGTGAAATGGAAGCAATGGCTTCAAAATGAAATGTAGGTGGAGACAAATTACTCAGAGTTGCCAGAGATGGATCCGAATAACAAAATTTATAGACAAAATTGTAATAATTTTAATATGTGGAAAGTCAGAACTGGGAATGGGCTTAATGGGTGTGTAGGCTTAGTGTGGTGATCAGCCTACTATTAAAAGCAATAATATATTGAAATTTCAGCATTATTTAGGCATTTTCTGTTTAGGAATGTTGTGAACCTTTCCTTTGTACCCCAGGTTTGGCTACAAATGATATTAAAACTGTGGGAGAAGCGCTCACAAGAAGTGTGTAGTCAGGAGGAAAACACCGAACAGCTGAGTAGAAAGGAGCAGGGTGGCCGTGAAACGGGGTGGCTGTGGAATGGGGTGGCCATGGAATGGGGTGGCCATAGCTCTTTACCCTCTGTATTGGAGGGTGGGATATATGGGATGCTCTGCCAGATATTCCTCTCCCAGCCAATGTGTTTGGGAAGGATGAAGCAGCTGTCAAAAGTGGTGGAGAGGTCCCACGGTGTCCCTTTGCCTGGGGAACCTCTCTTTTGGAGATGAATTTAAGCCTCGGAGCTTCTGAAAGTGTTTCAGGTCAGTGTTATACTTTGGTGTTTGGACAGCACCAGGTTACAGGTGTTTCCCAAAGCCTTTGATGGTGGATGGCAACCTCTGAACTGCTTTGCAGGTTTTTTCCCACACCACAGCTGAGTTCCACTTGAGGAGAGATGAAGTCTGTGGAGAGCAGTGGGGTCCGTCATTAGACTGGCTGCTGCAGTTGGTAAAAGGGACGAGCCCTCAGAAAACACAGACCTGTCTTCAGGGTGATCTCAGTGCACTCTCTGCAATCATCTTTTTTTTTTTTTTTCTTTCAAAGCTCAGTGAAAATCGAGGCTTATCTGAGGCTCACAAAGATTGATACGATCTCGCTACAGCCTTGGCTGTGCCCTGGATCTTAAGAGCACCAGGTGTTTTGCTGAGCTGAAAGAAGAAGTGTTTTGTGAGAGCACTGGGTTAAATCACATTAAGGTGGCTGCCTTTTGCTGCCATTAGTATTTGGGACTTTTAATAAGGACCATCCTTAGGGCAATGTTCTCTCCTAAGATGTTCTCACCAGTCTGTGCCCATTATTACTGATGTTTTTTTTTGCTTCTTCGGTGCATTCAGAGCTCCTGCTCATACTGACCACAGCTCAGTATTGCAGAAGTGCAGCAGGTACAGAATTGGGCAAGTCTCTAGATCAGGGCTGGGCTTTGTGGACCTGTCCCATGGGCAGAGTCATCCAGCGAGTTGAGCCATGCACACAGGGGCAGAGAAACCTGTCTGTCTTGCCTATCCATCTTACCCTTCACATACTCTAGCAGCAGAAGGATTAAGCGTGTGTTAATGGCATAAATCGTTTTTATAGTAGAGGATGAGTTTGTGAGAAAAGCAACTCTGGGACTTTGCAACAATCTGCAATAAAGTCTGCTAACAGTTTGGAAGAGGGGCTGAATTTAGTGGAAGAGTATATATAATGTTATTTATTTGACAAGAGTGATTATTACTGGATGTTGGTTCTGTTACCATAACTCTTAGAAGTTTCTTCAGGAAAGTGGGTCTTTCACAAATGTATTTTGACACTGGGCTGAAATCTTATCTCTGTAAGGCTTACATGGGAATTTCAGCAGGAGCTTTAATGAAGTTAGCATGTAATTCCCGGTCTTTTTCAGCTTTGTGCCGTGTTCCTACAAAGCAGTTCCTTCACATAGACCTTTATGCCCTGCTGGGTCCCTGTGACTTCGATGGGATCAGCCCTGTTCCCAGGTGACTGTGTTATCAAGGCAGGTTACCCAGGAAGGGGGAAGGAAACAAGAGTCACATCTGTAGTGCTAAGACACTTTTTTAATTTTTATTACACTGGTACTACGGATAAAATAAGTGCCTGTTGTCTCTTCTGTCCTTCTTACTAGCTCATGTAGTGTACCTGTCTAACAGGCAGGGTGATGAAATGTTCTTGTGGGAGGTCATACATGTGGGCTTCTCTCCCCTGAATTAAAACAAACTATGTTTCTCTCTGATCCAAATTAAATTACACATGCTGCAGAGAGAAAGTACTTAAAAGCAAGTTACTTCAAGTTTACTGGATGTCTGTCATTTGGGATCCTCCAAAAAACCCACGGAGCTCAGCGGTTCCCTAAATCTCTACATAAAAGTCATGATACGCTGTGGGGTGAAAGTTTCCATCCTCCAGGTCAGCTCAGAAGTTACTGGAGGGATGACCAAGGAGCTTATGTCATTAGGGCTTCTTTGGCATTTGAAGGCAGAGGGTTCCTTTTGCCATTCCTGTGACTGCAGGGTGCCTGCTGATACATAAGTCAATGCAAAGTGGATTTTTACATTGAGAAGCATTACTAGATGACATTTGTGAGGAGTTTTCAATTGCAACTGCTCTGCTTTCCTTACTTTTCAAGTGAGCTTGCTGAGTGCGGAAAGACCAAGCGTATCTGACTGCTGCTGAAATCGGGGGTTTGGCATGGTCTAAATTTTTTATTTTTATTAAAAGAAAAAGATGGTTGTGGCAGCTCTGTGCCACTGTATTAATTTAGAAACCCAAAGAGTGCTCTATTGCTAGTTAAAGGAAAAGATGGATTTCCTTAAGATTTGATCAGCTGCGTTGTGGTCTAATTTCTAATTGTGGGTCTAGTCTCTATTTAATTTCTTTCATTTCTTTTCTTTCTTGTATTTCTTTACTTTCTTATATTTCGTTCTGTGCCTATGGCTGGTGGGATGGGGCGGTGAGAGAGGTATCCTTTTGTTTTGGGAGAGGCTTGAGCGCTGCTGAGCGCTGCCACAAGAGGTCACTGCAAGAGTTGTTGCATTCCCAGGTTAACGTTTAAACGTGAGAGAGAAGGAAAAAATGAAATTATTGATTTTTTTTTTTTTTGGAGTAAACATTCAGGTTTTTTTATTGCTGTTGGAACGAGTATACAGCCAAAAAATAATGTCAGGAAGTGAAGTGAGCTGTGGAAATACATTTAATTAGCCTGTTGTAAAATAGTGCTGTTTGGTGGTTAACCGGGATTTTAAGTTATTCTCTTGGAAAGCTAAAGGAAATGGAATTTTCTGATTTGATAAAATTAAATAATAGAATATTTTGGAGTTGGCACTTTAATAATCTGCCTTTTAGAAAAAACAAATACAGAACTGGTTTAATCATCACACTCAGCGACTGGCTATTTGTAAATGCCAAACCCTGGGTATCCCAAATGGCCAGGGCTTGATTCCACACCCGGCAGGGGTTCTGGCTGTGAGTAGCCCCTGAAGAGACTCTCCTGAAGCATCACCTCAGTGCTGGGCTGGGATCCGTCCTGTTGATAGCTTTGCTTCAGCCACTGGCACAGAGGAGAGAGCAGGGGAGAGGCAGATGAATCTCTGCTGAAGCAGTTTTTTTTTTTGAGATGCAGCCAGGCTCTGTGGAACTGCAGCCAGGACTAGCTGCGGGCTGAGTGTTTCCAAGAGGAGCCCCTGTGTCTGAACAGCTCCCGTTACCACAATTTTCTCCTCTGGGAGTGTGGAGCCAGCACTCTCATTTGTATAACGCTAGAAATCTGGCTTTTGGTTGCTCCCTGAGGGTGCCTGAGTGAGAGCTACAGCCTGCTCCAGTTTAAATTTAGTCTTGGTACATCTCTGTTGTGTTCTGCATAATTTTAATAGAGAACAGATTCAGCAGTGGCATTAAGATGATAACCTGGATAGATGAGGATTAGTTTAATTCTAGGATAAATGGATGTGTGTGGGAAAAACACACACATTCTGGAATCAGAATTGTATGAAATGTCATTTTTCAGGCAACTTATAGAAATGCTGTCTTGTCTTTATTGCCTCAGAGCTCTTCCTGGGGTCAGTGATGTTGTGCCACAGTAGAGGCAGGGTCTGTTTGTGGGCTTTCACATTCAAAATGATTACAGTTAATTTTTTAAGTTTTCAGGAGGTAAATTTCAGGCAGACCCTAATCTTTCTTCTCTAGCTCGCTTGCTAAATTGCTGAAAGCTGCTGTGTTCTCAGCTAAGTGACTTACACATGGATTTAATATTTCAGCCAGTGCTGGATTATTTGTCTTCTGTTTCTTTTGAGGAACACTTATTTGGGGCAGGAAATAGATCATTTCAACATAGTCAGTATGGTGGCACCTTGCTCTGGGTTTAGCCCTCTTTGCATTTTCATGATATGAGTGTTAAATAAAGACAACACTAGCACAGAAGGGTGACGTAAAGAGTTAGTCCTTTGAGAGATTTATTTTTCAGGCAAGCAACGCTTAATGTGCTGGATAAATTGGATGACACTGATGTTTTGCATGCTTTAAAGACGCTGGGGAAATAATAGCTTTGTTAGAAAACAGCACTGTGGTTTCATAGGAAGGAGTACAAAGTGGTGGTGGAGGTTGCTGCTTCAAGAAGAGAGGTTTGTCTGCAGCCGACCCTGGAGCTGGAGGGATGTTGGTGCCCGTTGAGGCAAATCTCAGAGGGCTGTGCCCTCCGAAAGGGCTTAGGATTTTTGCTGTATTCCGTGGGGATGCAGTACATCTGGAGTCACCACAAACAACGCCAGTAGAAATATGCATTGTCAGGGCCAAGACTTGCTCAGGAAAGCTAAAAGAAAATTAAAAAGGAGAACTTTTTTTAGGATGCTCCTCCCTGGCACACACACGCAGGGGATCACCACTAGTTTTCCAGGTTGCTCTAAACAAGTCTGCAGCAATGTGCTGACCTTGTGTAGTTATAAGGGGAATCAGCTGACAGCAGTTTAAGTGGTTTGGGGCTTTTGTAAGACAACATTAGCAAAAAAGGCAAATTCCAGACGTTTCACAGACCCTGTCTAGTCTAGTCTGCATTTGCTCTGCAGTGGAAGGGTGATAGTTCTGAAGGACAGCTCTGTGTAAATTTGCTAGAGTTAGGAGTTTGTTCCTAGATGGAAATACTGCTTCTTTTTGTTATTATAATCATTATTATTACTTTTGTTCTTCTACTACTTCATTTTTTTAGAACATCTTTTCAGTTGCGAGTTTTCTAAAAAGATCAGTTGCCTGTTTTCTCCAGATGAGATGGAATTCTGAAATGGTGATTTAAATAATTTTGGTTATAAGTGGTATCCAAGCATTCTTGAGAAAAGATGATTACAGACAACATTTCTCACTTGGCTAAGCATATCTCCTGGAATGATTTAGCTGTTCTTGCTCTCCTGTCATTACATAACATGAATTTTACACTGCTTTGGGCATTTTGTTAGTTAAAAAATTTGCTTGCACACTGTGGTGTTTTTATTTTATTTTAATAACAAAACAAGGCTCAGTGCTGTGTTGGGTGTTAGCTACTGCAAGATAGAGTAAGATTAAAGGCTTGCTGCTCTACAGCATTGGCTGCCTGTATACAAAAGAGTCTCTATACAAAACAGAAGTGTGGCGACAGCAAATACAGTGCCTTTAAAAATTGTTTTCCTCAATTGTGTTTACCAACCTGAAATTTTGCTAACTGTATGCCTCTAATACCCTAATTCTTTGCCATAAGTATTAAACCTTGTAAATAGGAGAATTATAATAGCTAATAAAAAGCCTGATGCCTTCTTAAGAGGAATCTAGCAACTCTGAGACAGATGAGTCTGCTGGCAGAGCCCTGCTTCCCTACTCTTACAGACAGACACTGGTGTTTAGAGGTGTCTAGTCAAAAGAGCTTATACAACCTACAGATTTGTGATTTGGGCTCTCTGCAATATATCAGAAAGGGGGATGGGTGAATAAAATGATTGGTGGAGGCAATGACATCAAGACAAGCTTAGAAATAACAAAAATTGACTTTTTATCTCTAAGGAAATGAGAAGTGGAAATGCATTTTCAGTGCATTGGAGAAATCCAAGCAAGGATGAATACATTACCAGAGATTTCAGACTAATCATCATGCAAGTTTTGAAGTTGGCTGCATATTAATGTTTTCAGAGTATGTGACACTACCCCATGGTCATCTGGATCCCAGTTGCGTAGAGTTTCATGTGCTGGATCTGACCACTGTCTGTCAGATTTCCTGTCCTGCTTTCAGCAGTGGCCCATGTCCAGCTGACCAGTGGGGAAGTTCCCAAGCTCCGTAGTAAAATACTGGTGAGATTGGGAGCTGCTGTAAATGGAAAGAAAAGATTTTCCTTTCTGGGCCATAGCACAGACACTGCACTAGTTACTAGTGCCGGATGGCAGAATAACAAGCTGTATTTATGCATTACCATCTGTAACTGGCTATCCTTGGCAGTCCCTCCTATGATACTGTTCTTTCAGTGAAGTTGTGGTTTACTTAAATCCATTTGTTCCAGTGTGGGTGTAATGGATGAATTTGGTGTTGTCCAGTTATTAGTAGCTCAACTCTGTTGAGAAATACTTGTTATTTGAAATACCTCCTGTATAACATATTTTTTCAAAAAACTTGCTTGCAGACCATAGCTCTTGTGTATTCAGTCCGACAGGAATAGAGCTGTGGAGATCCCAGTGCTGGTGTCCTTGCTATGCTCATCACTCTGCCATTTGCAGACCTTCTGTTGGTTCCTTTTCTTTTTCTTCTGCAGGAGGCATAAAACACCAGTTTTATCTGTTGAAGACTTGAGCAGGCAAGGAGAGTTTGCCTGTACTATGAAGGGAGTCTGAACACCTCTGGTTTTGGCTGCCTTGTGGCAACTGGAGATGGAGAGGAAATTAGGCTTTTCCTACCCTAGTCTCTTACACCTTGTTCAAGCAGCCAGCTGGAAATGGAACAGAGTGGAATTTGCTAAAGACTAATGGAAATTGTAACCAAAGACACAACTGTGATTGATCTTTCTTATCAAGGAAACCATGTATCTGAGCTATAGAGAAACAAAAGTCAGGCATGCAGGTGGATTTAGTAGTCCAGGACTGGCTGTGGATCCATCTCAGGGGAGGTAACTGCAGAAGTGGACTTTCGATGAGTGGTTAGTGGTGGCGATGTGATTTTAAGAAATTATGGCCAATAAAGAGAGTGTCTTTTGAAGTGTCTTGTAATCCAGTACATGGTTTGGATGTTTGCAGCTGAGTATGGGCTGGATAATGTAGAGTTAAGTCTGTCCGGAGTTTTGATCTGTGGAAATAGGAAAGAATTAATTGTGTCTTAGTTGGAGAAAGTAACATGACTCCTGATAAAATATGAGGTAGGTTAAATATAGGGAGTCCTGTGGATGCTGAGACTTGGGTACACAATAAAACCCAAGGGCCGCATGCTGACCCTTCTTCTTTGAATTTTATCAAGCTGCTCGGTGAGCAGCAACATTAATGGAACGTGGATTCCTGTGGCTTTGTGCCCACAGTTAAATTCACTGGTCTTTAACAAGAGGTAAACATTGATTCAAGATTTTCCTTCCGTTGGAATAGGACACACACACACACACATATTGATAGTGGATCTGGAAGTGCTGGGCTTGCAGTTGGACTCTGTCATTTTACAGGTCTTTTCCAGCCTAAATTGTTCCATGATTCATAGTCACATGTGGAGCATGGATGAATAAGCCTTACTTGTTTAGGAAACAAGGGTAAAAAGAAGTCAGTTAAGTAAAAGAAAATTCGTGAGGACAAAAGAAAACATATTCTAATATCTGGTCAGTTTTATAGTACATATACTATGTATCTGATCTAATATTACAAATACTAGTGTCAACCAAGATACTTCTAGTGTCTTTTTTTTCCTTCTAATTTTTATGGGATTTAAAAAAAAAAACACCACTCATCTATCAATGGTTTGGCTTTATGTTTTGTTCCCTCCCAAATTTCTTGTGGACTTATCAGTTTGTTGAGTGCCTTATCAAGTATTTTGAGACCCTCTGATGTGAAGAAGTATAAAGTCCATAAAAGACAACCATTAAATGCTGTTGATCAGCTGCTGGCTGCAACACGAGTCTTCTGCTGTGTACTTTGTGTCCTGAAACAGTGACGTGGTGGGAATACACAACTGAGTTTATGTCTGTGGATGGGGAGGCTTTGGAGCAGGGTTATCTGCTTTTGGACTGTGGTCCTCTGGGGAGCTCAGAGATGTGCAGAGCATCCGTGAGTGCATTTGGTATTGCAGCCTCTCCTCACCGGGTTGTGCCCTTTGTGTCGAGATATGTGAGCAGAATTTCGGCGAAAGACAATTCTATAAAGACAGTCTTTCTGAATTTAACCAGAGGGCTTGTAATCTTGGTTGTTTCCTAGTGGGATGGGAAATTAAGAATTGCTTGTGTTCCCATCCTCTCCAGCTGCTGGGATGTGGTGGTGGCAGGGTGGCAACCATGGGGAGAGCCTGGCAGGTTTAGAGGGCTTGTGGTGTCTCCACTTTTCCAAATTGGAGAAGAGGCAGGGTGTTGGGGGAAACATAACACAGTGGGATGAGCTACAGTGAACCCTTTGGTTCCCAGGGGTTCCACAATGTCCCCTGTGTTGCTGTCTGTGCCATGGTGGGGAAAACTGGGCTGAGTCCCCAGGCAGAGAGGGCTGTGGGAAGCCAGGGAGATTTTATGTTATGCTCAGGCTTTTCTCTGTGTCTCCTGCTGCTTGTAGCGAGGGCATCTCCCTTTGGGTAGGAAAGCAAATTTTAAAAGTTGACATTTAGGCTTAAGAATATTTGTGATGGATTCAAATAAATGCTTTGAGCTTAAAAGTGTTAGATTTTACAAAATCTAAACTTTTATTTCTCCCATTGGTCGACTTTTAAATATTTTTAAATCTGCTTTTCTATACATAATCCAATAATCTCCAGATTATTTTTTCTAAATTCATGCTTATAAAGGAAAAAGAAATACCATTTTTTTAGTACATGTTCCTAATTCAATAGAATAATGTTTGCATAATGTACATTCCAGTAGTGTGTAGCTCATGCAAACCCCGTATCATTTTATGTGAAAATGAATGTGTGCACCTTAGTATTATGTCTGTAGTTGTCATAACCATTCATGGCTATTATGAGGAAAATTTGTAAAAATATCCTTAATTTTTTTTCCCCACAAGAACTGCTGAAAGGAACATTTCCTATAATTTCTATGCCGCAATGATTGTTAATAGTTATATTTTAACAGCTTTTTAGCACCATTGTTAGTTAGTTAGCTTTTTAGCACCAGTTAGTTCCACAGCTACAGTCAAAATGAAATTGGAAACTAACAGTAAAAACAAAGAAAACACTGAAGATTACTACAGACCACAATTTTAGGACCTCTATGAAGGGAGAATATTATTTCTGAAACAAAATTAGGAATGTTTACAGTGTCAATGAACGTAAAATCCCACAACATTGTGTTTAAGTAAAATGGGTATTTCCTTCTCTGGAAATGCCTTACTAAAAGCAGGGATGGAAGAATAAAACTATTTTAGGACTAACTCATAATGTGTTGGTGCCAGTCCACGCATATAAACTGTAGGCACTGACTGAAAGAACAGATGACTGAAGCGATATTTAAACCCGAGTTCAGCCTCCCAGAAATACTCCCTGCCCATATTTTGTATTTGCAGCAATGGATGCATGTTACTAGGATGTGCCAGACCCACCTATTTGCATTTTTAGTAGACTGCCACTGAAGTTCATAGAATTATAGAACGGTTTGGGTTGGAAGGGACCTTAAAGACCGTCTCGTTCCAACCCCCCTGCCAAGGACAGGGACACCTTCCACTAGACCAGGTTTCTCAAAGCCCTGTCCAACCTGGCTTTGAACACTTGCAGGGATGGGGCCTCCACAGCTTCCCTGGGCAACCTATGCCAGTGCCTCACCACCCTCACAGTAAAAAGCTTCTTCCCAGTATCTGATCTAAACTTGCCCTTCTGTAATTTTGAACCCATTACCCCTTGTCCTGTTGCTACATACCCTTATACAAATTCCCTCTCCATCTCTCTTTTATGCCCTTTAGGTACCTGTTTTGTATTATTTGAATGTGTAAGTCCCTTTGGCACTCATCATGCTAAATTTCCATATCACAGTTAATATCCACACTCCCAGATGTGATGTGGCACGTGGTGTACTATGAGATGTGACGGGTGCAACCTGATCTTCCCCGGCGGCTCCTGACACTCTCTGTCCCTCATCCCAGTAATGCTGCCTGTGCTCTGCAAAACCAGCTTGGACCTGTCAGGAGGAAAAAGTTACTTATCGCAAGTGAGAGAGTTGTCATCAGTTTTGGGCTCACATACAGTTTAGCATTTAACACTCAGTTTGCAAGTTAATTTAGGGTTGATTCCAAGATACATATGAAATAAAAGTCAAACATGATAGCTTGACCAGATGTTTTGAATAAATGAATCCTTTCTAAATTGTTAAAACATTGGTGCTTACATCAGTATTTTGGGGTGTAAGAAGCTGCTTACATTACTAGGAGTTATTCTGTTTCATCATGATTTCTTTTCTGATGCCCATTTTGATTTCAGTTCCCTCTGAAACGTCACGATAGAAGTTACCACCACGAGCGATTGCTGTGTAACACATGGAGGATTTAATTGTACTTTACCACTGACAACAGCCCTGTCTCTCTTTTTCTCTTTTCAGAATCCAGTTTTTTGTTGGGAAACGCCCAGATTGTGGACTGGCCCGTAGTTTATAGTAATGACGGTTTTTGTAAGCTCTCTGGATACCATCGGGCTGACGTCATGCAGAAGAGTAGCACTTGCAGGTATGACCACTGTCTGTCTGCTGACACCTGATGCACTTGTAAGTTTATAATATGCTGGGAAGAACAGGGAGGTTTTGGAAAAAGGATTGATCTGAGACAGGCATTGTCCTGCAGGAACTGAAGTATTAGAACAGGCTTTAAAAAATGAAAGCAGCAACTTATCCAGAACACGGCAAAGCACTTTGAAATTTATCCTGGCTAGTATTGGTAATAATATGCTCTAGCTAATGATGCAATAAAGAATGGGTTTTTAAGTTAACTAATATACTTCAAAGACTTTTTCTTGCTAGGTTGTTCTGAATTCTGCTCTTGCCATGCCAGGAGTCAGTGGACTGTTCTGTAGCCCTTGTTGGCCCTTGTTATTAAGCACACACAGAGCACAGTAATGCACAAAGTGCATCTTTACTCCCAAGAGGGTGATTAAGCTGCCGATATATTTACTCTAAGCATTGCAGCTTTATGGGTTTTTCCTTTTGTTGGTGGTCTTTCAGGAGCGAGCAGCTGTGATTGGTGGTCAGACATTCATCTGCGCCTTGTCTGCTGCATCCTTTAAAAGGAGATGCTTTGGGGAAGGACTGAATCCCTGATGCGTGTGCGTGTGCATGTGTGTGTGAGCAAGGCAAATAAGGAATAGCTGAGATACAAGTTTGTGTAGGTTTTCCCTTTCTGCCTTCAGGGACTGACCAACTCCAGGCACTGAGAGGAGGGCACTGTATGTCTGGAAGTGTTCAAGGCCAGGCTGGATGGGATTTTGAGCAACCGGGTCTAGTGGAAGGTGTCCCTGCCCATGGCAGGGGGTTGGAACTAGGTGATCTGTTAAAGTTCCCTCCAACCCAAACCATTCTGTGGTTCTGTGATTCTATGATCTACAGTCATAATTTCTGGGAGATGAGTGCTGCCATACACTGATGATTGACTGATGCTGCTGGGAGCAGGGTGGGCAGTGAGCCTGTCCCCGGATGGCAGTCGTTGCTTACTCCAGAAAGCAACACGTGCTGATGTGTAGTCACTGCTCTCATGTGCAGGGAAGAGAAGAAAGCCTTGGGAATCTAGGATTGCTCTGTGCAGCCAAGTGTCCTCTGATGGGAAATAGGCAGGAGATGGGCATGGGCTGCTGAAATGAAATATTCATTCACACAGTAGCAACAGAGTCGATATACTCAGTGGGGCTGAAGGAATAGCCTTATCACAGCTGCTGGATATTCATACATGCTTTCCCCTTTGCTCTCTGCCATCCTGTATGTTGAAATAAATTTGCTGTGAGCCAGCACATTCGTAGCCTGTGCACATTAAAATAATTACAAATATAAAATGTTATTTTAGGAAAGTGTCGAGTAAGTGAAGGTTTAGCAGTAGCTCTCTGATAATGACTCCCTTGTGCCCATGGGTGCTTATTGTGAATGTGATAGTCTCCTGTTACCATTTGTAAGGATCCCATTTTGACCACATTGAAATAGGTCATACAGGTGAATTGTGCAGATGCAAATCAAGGGGGAATTATCGGTTTGTAGCAAAGATTTTTTTTCCTTAATTTTCATTCTGTACATCTACCTCTGGATTTTGGGGAGCCCTCTCTACACTTCAAAGCATGACCAATACTGTTGTATCTGTCTCTTGGACAGGTTGGATGGGGCTTGGAGCAACCTGGTCTAGGTGTAGACCCCATGGCAGGGGATTGGAACTGGATGATTTGTAAGGTCCCTTACAACCAAAATCATTCTGTGATTCTACAAGTTACATATGCAGATTTTTCCTGCTTCTTAGGAGACATCCCACTTTCAGATTAACAGAGGGCTGGACAGATTTTCAGTGTGATCTGACACGCAACATGCAGACTTCCAGAGCACTGTCTTTGGAGCTGCTCTCTGTTGAGAGATACCAAAAGGAAAATGGTTTTGAAACCCAGTGGTGCCTGCTTAGGCTTACTCAGTAGAATGTCATTGGAGGGTTTTTGATATCTGGGGCTATTATTTGTAGTATTTTCTGAGTCAGCCTCACAGTCCATTTTTACTATGTTATGCCCAGATCATACATTTTACATAAAAATTGCTTTATGTGTAATATTTGCTTTACTGCTCTGTGATCTGGGATGAGAGTGCTGTTGTGCCCTACCTTTATTGCAGGTTTTGGAAGGGTCTGCTTTTACAGCTTTTCAGTGTCAAAGATTCAACTAAATTAAAAACACAGATAAAAATTATGTATGTCTACCCCCTGATTCCAGTTACTGTTATTAGTGATCATAAGTGGGATAAAGGACAGTTTATAGTTTTTGCAATGTTTGGTAAGTTTCCCCCTGACTATAAGTGCCTTCAAATCATCTTTCAACCATGCTTTTCTCCTGGTATTCCAGCATGTATTTGCTTTATCCTTCTTCCTACCCCATACCCTACACTGGGACTGTTCATATATCATGTAGATGTGGTATTTATGGACATGGTTTCGTGGTGGACTTGGCAACGTTGGGTTAACAGTTGGATTTGATGATCTTAGAGGTCTTAAAGGTCTTTCCCAACCTAAATAGTTTTGTGATTCTGTGATTATTGTATTCAGTCTTCAGGTGGTCTTGGCTACTACAAATCACAGGGAGGGGAGGATAAACTTAAGTCCCTGGAGGTGTGAGTGATTTTTGTTCCAGTTCAGCCATAAGTTAGTCCTGTGACAGGCTGGTAACCCCTTTGATTTTGCACTTCTCTCATCTTTGTAATCAGCAACAATGGGCCCATTGGCAGGAAAATCACTTAGTACAAGTGCCAGTCTCCCTAGTTTCACAGGCACTATATATATATATATATATACACATACACACCTTTTAAGGCACAATGTACATAGAAGTCAGACTACGTAATATTGGGTGATGGGAGCTGATATGTGTTCTTTCTGAGTGCACATGGCACCCAAAATTGCATATGTAGCTTGGGCTGATATGTAGAAAAATTGGTGTGAATGAGTGCTAAAATGAATAGAATTTTTAGGTGGAACAACTCATGTGCTTGTGAAGCATTGCTGTGCCAAATGAAAATGAGCTGACAGTCCGGGAGGAACAGGGCATCTGTGACATTTAACCTCTGTTTAACCAAAAAAACTTGCCTGGATGTGCATCAGGAAGTCAGCCAGCATCCAGGAAAACTACTGGTTTCATGACCAGTGTTTTCTAAATATTATTGCTTATCAGTTAAGCTCTGTGTTCTCATCCAGCCTTTGGAAGAGAAGGCACCCTTTGAGTGGCTGGTTAGTGGACCTACCCTGGCATTTTACACTTGGCATTCACTCCAGACTTTGCTTTGCTTACCCTTCCTTGCACCCAAGATTTTTATAGGCACTGTTTTCACTGAAACACTTGGTCAGCATCTCTGCTCTCCCTTGTTTTGATTTACTGCCGTCACAAGTGGGATTAAAAAGAGTCTGTAAGGGAAATCCTGGCTCCAGTGGAGCTAGTGGCAAAATTCCCACTATGTTCAAATAAATGGGATTTTGCATGGTGGGTACAGTGTGGTGGACTTGAAAAAAGCTAGATTTGATACTGAGATGGCACCACTGTGACCTGATTTTTGTGTGTGTGAGAAGGCCTCCTTACTGCCAAAGCTGTTGCAAAGAAACCCCGCTGAGTGTGCCAGTGGGACCCAGGGAGCTGCACTGTTTCTTCTCAGAAACGATGTGTGCACTTCACCTTGCAGGCTTTTGAAGCTATTGAGGTGCATCTGCTGTTCCTCCTGGGTAGATGTTTGTCTGTTGTAATGAATGCCTTGAATGCTGTAAATCGGGTAGGATTGGATGCCTTCTGTGCTTCACCTGTCCTGGATAATTCCTCTCAAACAGCTGTTGCTGCCCTGGCACACGCTGCAAACCTGGACCTGCTCTGGTGCCCGTGCTCTGGATCCTGACAAAGGACAGAGGAGCACTAAATGAAGCTTTGGATGAGGCTTTTCTGTTCAAGGCATGCTTTCAGAGGGAGGTGGGAGCCTAAGCATCTTAAATGACAACTGTTCTGTTTTAAAGATGGGAAAAATATCTAAGATTGTGTCTTTCTCTGAGTATTTCAGTAAGTCTTGCTTCTCTTTGATAAGCCTGTTTTCTACGTAGTGAGATTCCCAGTAGCAGAGTGGGTTTGATATTTATGTCTTGTACAGTTTGCACTCAAGGCACTCGACAAGCACTAAATAACAGAAAAAAACATGAGGCAGAAAAAGACAGAGTGATTGACTGGAGAAGTAGGAGTCCCTCCATGTGTACAAAATAGGACAGACTAAATTAAATTAAACCTGTGATAAGCAGAGATCTTATATAACTCGTACAGTGAAAGGCTCTGAGATTCCTTTGGTGCTGTTAAAAATTGCCTTCTGAAAAATGTTTTTATTGTTCCACAAGCCTATAAAATGTCTCTTTATATGTGAGCATAATATATGATTTGGGTATTACAGGTTTACTGCAACCATAAGCTGCCTTTAATTTAAAACATAAAGTTGATTGATCATGTTCAGCAGCAGTAACTGGTATCGTCCACCTCTCAACGTCAAGTAGGATTTGTCATTTTAACACTAATTAATGATGACTTTCTGTGTTATAAGTCATGTAAAATCAAACACTGCAACAAATTCTTGCTATTTTTTCCTCCAGGACTATGCAAAACATTGTTTTTAAGTCTCAAGAACACAAAAAAGAGATGCATCAGTGCATTAAAAAAAGGGACAGATTAAAAAAGAAATATCAAACTCTTTTTGTTGTCATCTCATGTATAGATGTATAAAAGATTACCAACTGAAATTGGGAAAGAAAGGCAGGTCATTTGAAAATGAGCAGTAAGCTGTGTTTTGCATCTCCTTGAGACAGCTGTGTATGTTAATGATAATCAGTACATTAATGAAGTCTTGTGACTGGGGAAAACCATTTCCTGATGTCAGGCATTGTAGTGGCATCTCCACTGCTGTGCTGTCCCAAAGGTAACAGTTATGCCACACCATTCATGGAATCACAGAGACATTTAGGTTGGAAAAGACCTCTAAGATCATTGACTCAACTGTTAGACCAATACTATCATCTTCACCACTAAACCATGCTCCCAAGTGCCATATCTTCATGTTTTTGAACACTTCCAGGGGCGCTTATTCCGCCACATCCCTGGGCAGCCTATTCCAATGCCTGACCACCCTTTCAGCGAGGAAATCTTTCCTAATAACCAATCTAATCAATAGAAGTCCCTGTGTTACCAGTGAAAAAGCACCTGTAGTAATATCCAGATGTTGTATTCATTCCCATGCCCTGTGCCTGCCTCCATCACCCATGTCAGGCAGCACCTTGTCCTGGGAGCAGCCTCACTGCCTCCCTTGGTTAGCTGTGCAAAGAAAAGATTCATGGTCTGGCCTTCATTGAGTACTTTAATGCTTGCTGAGCCAGTAAGCACTATGCTGTTTTATTGTTTCTTTCAGAGCAGTGGACATAAAATAAATGTTTATTGAACCTTTGGAGGTCTGTTGATCAATAGGAGAAGCTGCATTGAAACCACAGAGGCACTGATAGCTTTTCTCTTTCATATTCTCAGGGTTGTCTGTTGTAGGTTTCAGCTGAAGCCCAAACTATTTGTGAACAAAGAGAATGGGAAAATAAAAGTCTGATCAATTAAAAGTATATTCATCCAAGTGCCTGAAAGCTTTTATCCCATGTTCCATTTTACTTCAGTTCTGTAATTGGGCATTTGCACAGAGCCGCCTTCGCTTATTTTTAATCCAGGAAAGAATGACAATAAAAGCCTGGCTGTTTCCTTACAAAGGCTTTCAAAAGTTAGGTCAGGGGGTTGGGTTTGCTTACACCAGCTGGAAGTCTGACCTGGAAAAGAATGCGAAGATGAGATGGTCAAGTGTCAAGAAATAGCAGAGTTAAAATTACATTTTTATGTTATCAGCCTGGAGAGGGATGCATCTCTGAAAGCTTTTTAATATTTTCCACTAAACTATTAAAGAAATGCAGTATGCAGTAAGGAAAATGAGGATAAATTTGGTTGTTTGGTAGTAGTGCAGGCACAGCTACACATATATAGTTGTATGAGACAACTCATACGCTTGCTACCCGTACTGAATTTTCAGAACATTACAGTCATTGTTCTTCACTGTTTAAATCCTACCTCTATTTGTAATTGGTATTTAGTAAAAGAATTCTGATTATCTTATTATCCCAAATGCATCTTGAGAAGATTACATTTGTTGCCATCAGTTCAGCCAACAGCCTTTACCTGTAATAGCTTGCATTCCTCCTCCAGAAGGTTTTTCAAGAGGATTGAACAAAATTTGGGAGGTTTTAGAGGTTTTGTTCCATTTTCTCTGTTTTGACAGCAATCCTGCCGTGGCCTGCAGCTGTGGAGATAATGGTTTCATAAGCTGTCAGCTATTTTTCTATAAGAATATATAACCATATATCCTTAAAGATATACTCAGAAAAAGCACTTAATGAAGCATTACAGTGGATTTATTTGTAGTCATTTACAGTAAGAAGGTGGTCATGGTTACTCACTATTGTAGGTGTCCTTGTGACACTCTAAATATTTAAATGAAGTGTAAATCATAATTAAACCTTGGTAAATGACAGTTCACAGCGTCTCGAATGCCTAGGCTGTTTAAGGTGACTGTAACAAAGTTGTTTGTCTAGAAAAAAAGAGAAACCTTATTTCTTTTTCAGTTTTATGTATGGTGAACTGACAGACAAGAAGACCATTGAAAAAGTCAGACAGAGTTTCGACAACTATGAGTCAAACTGCTTCGAAATTCTCCTCTACAAGAAAAACAGTATGTATATATTTGTGTATGGTGCTGGGAGTGACAATGCATATTTAAAGTATATAATAGACTAAAATAAATTTTCATATTGACATATGGGCAAGTTGGGGCAAGATTTAGAGAAGAAACAGGTATTTTGGTTGCCACAGCTCAAGAAGAGAGCTCTCTTTTCAGGACAAGCATTCAGATTGCCAGGAATAGTAGTTGTTCCGTGCTATCTCAAGTCTGACTCCTTTCCGAAATATATTTAGTTTTGAAGATTGTTTCCCTGAAGGGAAACCGACTGGGTTGAGCGAAAAGAAATCCCCCACATCCCTTAGAAGACTCCCCCATGTCTCCACAAGTGAGAACCCAGACCCTGTTTGCCGCGAGTGGATGCTCCCAGCAGTGTCAGGATGCCTCTGTGGTGTGTAAACCAACACATATGAGCTCTGGTGAGAGTACTAAATTTGGCACGTAGCCCAGGGATTAGTTAGAAAACCAGGGAATTTGTAACTTAATTAGATGCAGGAGCTGGCTCCCTTCCTCTTGGTGGCATTGGGTTTGCAGGAAGTTGCCAGAACCAGAGAAGACTTTCTTCATTTTGTCTTATCCATGAGCCACTCCAGTCACATTTTCTGTCCTGCCACACGTGTGGGCTGTACTGCTTCTGGCTTATCAACTTCATAGCACATACTGAGCAAAACCCACGCTGTTGTGTGGTCTCACACTGGACTTGTGCAGTGTGGACATCTTTCCTGAGCTGATGGTTGCGATTCCTGCTGTTGTCAGTGTAAATGAACAGCCTCCTCCACTAGCACAGACCACCTTCCCAAGATAGAAAGCCAGAACTCTCAGATGAAACATACTCCAGAAAAGCGGGTTCCTCTACCCTGAGCAGAAAAAAAACTAGTTGATTGGGTTGGTGGCTGTGTCAAGAACAAGCCAAGAACAGTCCTGATGGAGATGTTTTCTTCAGTTTGGCTTTCATTGCCCTGTACAGGGTGCAGTTACTGTAGGGCTGGGGAGCTTCCTCCCCGGTTCACCTGCCTGGAGCCCAGTACCTGAGGCTGTGCTTCCCCCTGGATGGGCCTTGGTGCTGGCAGGGAGCACCTTGACAAGCTTATTTTGGAGCTTTTTCTTGCATGCTGTGTCTGAGGGTAGGGAATGGTGTGCCTGAGGAAAGAGCTAACTGTGCCTGACTGCCCCATTTCACTGCAAACTCACATAAACCTTTCATGACATTGAACAGAGCATCCTGGATACCTCCTCTTATGCTTTACCTCTGTTTTCCCTTTTTAGACTAAGTCTTCCTCTATGTGTACTTAAGCAGCAGGAAATGTCATTAGAGTTCTACAATTCTGCCTGCTGCAAGGCATTTTAGCCAACACCTTAATTAAAAAGAGAAGCAAGAGCAGCTCTGAAGTCCAGCTGTTCCTGCAGGTGTCCGGGAGAGCCCTCCAAATGACCTCTTTTTGTTTCCTAAGCATATGGATGTGTCTGTTCTACAGATTTCTTGCTTCTCTGCCTGTTTCCTGTGCAGCTCACCTGGATGCCCCCTCACAACAGGGGAATTTCCTGGGAAAGACTCCTGTTGGGTATCTTTGCTCGTGGTGCTGCCCAGAACTGCCATGTCTTGTGTTTGTGTGATTTCCAAAGGGAATCTCAGAGATCCTGTGCTCTCCCCAACCCTGGCTCCTCTTATTAAAGAGGGTCCTGCTCTAGAACAGGCCATTCCTAAAGTAAATTCCTTTCTATTTTATCTAAGTATGAAACGAGAAAAGCCTTCTCTTGGTTACTGTCCTGTAACAAGCCAGATGGTTTTTGCTTTGGCTTGTGAATTGTCTGCTGGAGCTCGATGATGCTTCAGAGATTTATTGACCTGCAGTTGCCATAATAAAATCTTCACCTTTGCCCAGATCTCCAAGCCTACACTTTCCATAAGTTATGCAGGATTACAGAAGGACTTTGTGGAAAAGTACTCAATATTGCTTTTCAGGCTTGAGTCAGTTCCCATCCATAACATCTGGTGTCAGCTTTCTTCTCCATCACCCGAAGCCCAGAACTTCAACCTCTCACTAATGCTAATAGACTCACCTTTTGGCTCTGGTTCAGCAGCTAGTGTGCTCGGGGTTTGCATCCATTTATCATAATCGGAGCCTGGCGGAAGAAGGTCCTTCAAGAAACCGCCTGCTTATCCTCCAGAATGAATATTGGAGCAGATAACAAAATAAAAAATAGTTATCCGTTGGTATGAATGTACTTCTGCACAGTGTAGACAGGTGCTCTGTGTAAGGGCTTGTGTTTATCACCTGCATGGAGCTTGCAGAGCACCCTCCCATCCACACTTTGAAACCGTAGGTCCAGCGGTGCTGCGTACTTTTGATAATGTGGCACAACCTTTTTTTCCTTACCCACTCATTTATGCTTTTGGCAGAGGGAGATTTTGAGGTTTTCAGGTTGCTTTCCCATCCTGCTCTCCTTTGTCTCAGAGATTATCTTTAAGAGCTGATGTTCTCTGGCAGCATCTGTACGACTGCTGACTTCAAACGCTCCCTTGGCGTTTTAACCCAGCCTGCAGGTTTCAGGTTCAGACCTGAAAGCTTGCTACAACTTTCTTCTGCTTTGCTGCATTCCCTCATATATAGGGAATGTACCCTATATACCTCTACCCACACAACTATTCAGCAACCATGTTAAGCACACACATATATATATGCTCTCTCTCTAATGTGTATGTATCTATGTGGTAATACTCAGGAAAACTCTTTGCCTGCTTTTTCTCATTTTGCTGCTTCTGCAGCAGTAGCTGCCTTGCCTCTGTCTTTGATTTTTGTCAGCACTGGTGACAGGGTATTTTGCCTCCTTGCTTTCAGAGCTTTTCAAAAGATGACTAGGGGTTCCCAGGTATGACTGCAAGTAAAGTATTTCTCCAGAGAGCTGCAGCACTCTGTTTTAGTAGTTATAAAAAGTCTTTTATCTCAGGTTAGCAACTGGGAATTAAGGTAATCAAGTAATCAGCATAATGGCTTTGGAATTATAACAAAAAGCAGTCCCACACCTCTCCATCATCCAGTTTACTGGTAGTAAGTTACTGGTTTAATCCCAGTTGAATTTCAATGAACCCTTGTGGATTTTAACCTTCCCCACAGTAGTCCTAGCCCAAATGGTTTTCATTGCCCTCTGGGATCTATCCTGCAGTTCCTGGCACAGCTCCCGGACATGGTGCATTAGAGGGGATTTGGGGGGGCCAGTGGTGCCCATGTGGGATAACAGTGGGCAAGCAGCTTGTCTCAATGTGTCAGCACTTAGGCAGCTCAGGAGAAAAGCCATTCTGTCAACTGGCTGAAAGCACATCAAATCCCAAAGGTAATTAGCTGGCTGTGAAGGCATTTACAGTGCAGCGTGTGTAGGTGTGCGTTTGGGAGGGAGGGGACACAGAGCTCTGCTGGATGGAGAGCATCTGACATTTACATCCCTGCAGGTGAACAAGGTGTTTCTGAGAAAATTGCTTAAAGTGTTCTAGGATTTTACCCCTTATGGAGCAGACTTGCATGTACACAGGGGGCTGCCATGTGTGTTTCAACCTGGAACACCAGTTTCAGCTCCTGAGCACCTGCAGGAGCCTTGTACAGACAGCGAGGATTTACCAAAAGCCATGCTAACCACTCCAACTCCGAGGGATTTTTTTTGGCTCTTTATTTGATGAGTGGTAGGATTTGAAAAATACTTGGTTTTATTTAAAAAACTGAGTAGAGGTAACTGTGTTGGAAGAGTGCTGCACTGGGCAGGGCAATGAGGAGGTGGAGGTATGACCTGAAATGCAAGAAAGAAATCAAGTCTTCTGATTTGTCTTGATGTGACATTTAGAGTTCAAATCAGCTCCTCTTAAATATTGTAGTAACATAAAATTTGGAGCATTTCACAGTATAGTCCATCAGTTTTGGATTTGATAGCTCCATAATATATGAAGAAGGAATCAAAGATACCATTCACCTGTTTTTTCTTGCCTTTTTACCTTTTTACTAAGCTGGTGAGACATGCTGGGAAAAAGCAAGAGCAAGAGGGGAGGAATAATATATTTTATTTTAGAATGGAGATTTATAAGCCCTGTTATCTCTGCTTATCTTCTGGTTAGATTAATGCAACTGTGAAAATGGGAATATGTTGTTTTCCTTTGAGGAAGTAAAACTGAAAGCTCTGGAAGATGCAGAAATATTGACATATGGTCCTTAACTACATGTGTATTACAATAGCATGTAAATGATGAAGTATTCTGTGTATGGGCTGGGGAAAGTTTGTGCTACACCACATTCCAATGTCACTCTTTTCTTTGCTTCAGGAACCCCAGTTTGGTTCTACATGCAGATTGCACCTATAAGAAATGAGCATGAAAAAGTGGTTTTGTTCTTGTGTACTTTTAAGGATATCACTTTATTCAAACAACCAATTGAAGATGATTCAACAAAAGGTAAATATGAAATACATTATTATTTTTTAAATTATAAAAGTGCATGCTTGAGCTTGGACCTGTCACAGGGACATGCCATGTCTGTGATCTGTGTCTTGAATTGAGGAAATATTTTGTGACCTGTCAGAGTTTCAATGTCACTCTCCTAAATTATTGTTTAAAATAAAAAAGATAAATCACCATAAGTGGAAATTCCCTGCCAACGTTTTTCCAGACTCACAAACCTCCTTTTCTCTTTGTAATTTCATTATTTCATCACTGCAGCTGTCACTTGCTAAAAATTGCATGGTTTTGAGTCATTTGAATGCTGTGTTGTTTTGGGAGACCTTTCTGTTACAGGACTGATATCTTCTTTTCAGGAAAAAAATAATTTCAGCTCCTCGTGATGAGAGTTTTCCTCCCTTTCTCGCTCTTGGAGGTGAAATGCAAAGGAAACAGCCTGTTTGAGTCCTCTATTACTGTTCAGGAATGACAGCTGCATGGCAGTGGGCATTTGTGCTTGTTACTTATCAGCTGCTGGGGATGATGTTTGTTGAAATGCTCTCGTCACCCAACAGCCCATGGCCAGACCTGCAGCCTCACAAAAGGAGGGAACTGGTGGGAAAGGTGTGGAGGATCTGGCAGCATCCTCTGCTTTCGTTACAGGACGCTTGTCCTGTGTCAGGTTTACATGTGTATTGCTTTGGGTAAAATAATGCACGCCTGCATAAAGAAGGACATTATCCACATCCTATCTTCTCTTGGAAGTTGCCTCCTGATGATTAATTCCTGACTGTGTTTTTCTCTGCACGCTTGAAGAAGGCTTGATATCTCACTCTGAGCTGTGTGTGCTCTAAGATGTCTTCTTTAGAATAAAGTTGGTGTCATTTGAATGCAAACAGCATTTATACTAATTTATTATTATCTAGATAGCACTTATTATATGTGTTTGGATAACTGAAAAGTCAATTTATAAAGGCAGACATAAAACGAAAGGCCCCTCTTTGAGCTAACACTAAATATGACTTTTTTTTTTTTGTCTAGAGAGAGTATTATTCATTAAATTGTAAGATCCTGATGTAGGAATACATTCTCAACTATTGTAAGCTTTATTGCCCCTACAATTTAGTTAGCGACCTGCAAATGTTCTTTATTTTACTTTCAGCTCCATAATATGGAATTTTTCTGCCTGGAAATAGTTTGAATTTTTTAAGATAAATGCCAGTTAATTGAAAGGACTTTAATAGTAGAGGTCTGAAGGCATGGGACTGGCTCCTTGCTGCAGTGTATATAATACACAGTGTGAGCTCATCAAGGAAAAAGCTTGTCTTTACAACAATCCTCTTGTAGACTTTCCTATTTGATGCTTTCTGGGGAAACCAATGTGTTTCTCACATGGAACCATTCCTCAAACCCCTGCATTCCCTGGCTCTGCCCCACTTCCCCCAGTACGTAGTTGCAGTGAGGAGTGTTTGACTACAGCAGGACAGAGAAAACACATTGAAGGTGGCTCTCAAATGCAGAAATGATGAATGTTGCCTCCTTTGGATTCTCAGCCCTGGGAGATTCATACTCTGCTGCCTTCCCTGGGGAGGCAGGGATGTGCTCTGGGGGCTGAGCTCTCCTCCTCCCCATCCTGTGGCTGAGGAAGAGCAGAATCCCCATGGCATCCAGTGTAGGAACTATGTATGTTCCTGTGGGAAAGGGCAAAAGCAGTGAAATGCATAACTTGTGTACTGCTGTTCTGCAGTGAAGGGCACCATTAGGTAAAATGCCAGGTATTAATGATGAACATCACAAAATATTGTTGTCAGGCAGCCAGAGCAGTTTGGCTGGATGTTTAAAGAGCCCTTACTTTTGTTGAAGTCATAGTCTAAAAAAAACCAAAAAGCCAAACAGAACATCCCTGAGGCAGTACAGCCACATCCCCCAAGTGCCTTCAAGGCATATGGTTGGACCCTTAAGAATCTGCTCAGGGTGCATTGATTAGCATTGATTAGCATTGATCAGTACTTCCAACAAACCTCATAATTACAAACCACCGACCCGATTCTTCTTCTACTTTTGCATAAATTAAAGCTTGTCTTTTCTTGGTATAAGAAAATCATATTCAAATATTTGCACCATTTTACTACAAGGGTGGGAAAACAGCACTATTGAGTTACCCTTTGTGTCTCAACTGTGTGGATCTGCGGGATCCCACGGCACTGGAATCACAGTGTTTTTGTGTCAGACATGGTGCTATGAGAGATACATAATTCACTGTCCCTGCAGATAACATTACAGTGTGCTTAGAAGCTGCCAGGCCACTTTCTTTTTGAATTATGAGATTGGTAAACATATACGTTACAATTTAGTGGAGAATTTCTGAAGTTTTGTAAAAAAAGCATTTCAGTAAAATACTGATGCTGAGTGCTGGGATTTGTCATTGAAAGGGCTATATTTTTTTTTTCCTTTTTAAAAGAAGGATATTTCTTCAGAAATTCTTCCAGGACCATGCAATACATAATACATAAGTAACTATGGTGCAGATGAGTTATTGTGTATTACTTATGGGAGCAGTAAATTTGAGATAAAAAATTCAACAGAAATAAAATATTGATGCCATTATGCAATAATCTCTCTGTACCAATACATTCTGCACTGTTCAAAGGTGTGTTGCTTTGTTGTGAAGTTTCAGTATATCATACTCCTATGAGGTATTTAAATCATACCAATGGGTGTATCTACACTGCAGAGTGTGTCCTGACTCCTGGAAATATATGGTTGGCTCTGCCAAATCTGCTTGCAGGGGCTGCAGTGTGGTTGGCATCTCATGCAGACCTTGCAAGGGAACAGCAGTTTCGGGGGACAGGGATTGATGCTGAGGATGCAGATCTCTCAGAAGTGTTGAGGAGCTTGTCAGATTTGTGAAAACAGGACAGACAAATGAAATAGTTGTCTTACTACAAAGCAAATTGCAAGGGTGAAGTGGGATTTTTTTTTTTTTTTGGTGATATGGGCTTAGAAACATGTTTGTTTCAAGGATCTACAAAAAAAACGCAGTTGCCATCACGGGGACAAGCCCCGTGCGAGCAAAGGGAGTTAGAGAGGTCTGGGGCACTGAGACAGATGGTGTGCGTCTCTGCTTACCTGTGTGCTCACCATTTGCTGTGTTAATGCTGAAAGCAGGAGGAGGAGGAGGAGGATGGGGCTTTGCTTGCCGGAGGGAGTAAAAGTAATGAAAAATTTTCCCAGGTCACCCAGGAGACTGTGAATTTGCTGCAGACCAGAAAGCTGTTGAAACTTAGTGGACTGTAAGCAAGGCTGGAGAAAAGGGATATTTAAAAGCTACCTTCCTCTCATAAAACACAATGACAGAGATCAAACCCCTTGTTTTCTGAGAGGGTACAGGCAGCTGACACTGAAGATTGGACTGGCTTGTTTTCTTGTTACTCATGCTCCTGTCTATTATTGCTGGGCGATGTGTGGGAGACCTGTGATGTATGGCAATGCAGCAGCGACCAAAAAGTACTGTTGTATCCTTGTGAATGGAAAATTACTTTAAAAAGTGTCTAGCCAGTCAAAATTGTCAAAAGCCCCCAGCAACACAGGAAGAAGCAGCAAAGATGATAAAGGAGGGACAGATCAGCTGCCTGGCTGATGTGTTCACTCCTGGGTGAAGGTGCCACCGGCAGCTGTGCAGGTCTGGAGGGTAGAGAGAACTCCCTCCATTGACTTGGTTTATGGTTTATGGTTTATAATGCCCCAGCTGCTGAGTCAGTGGATGGATGAGCTGTGGATGGTGCCAGGGTGGAAAAGAGGTATAAGAATTAGTGATGGGGCAGATGATGACACTCAGTGGTCACTGGGACAGTGGCTTATTTCCTGGTGAAGGAGCTGTGCTCTGTTTTCCTGGTATCTCTTTCTTTCCTTCTCCTACTCCTCTTTGGTACTATGAATATTTGTCTGATCTGGATTCAATACTAAGCAGGAGGTCCTACCTGTGGAGGCAGAGGGCCAGATCCCCAGGAGTCCTGGCTCAGTGTGTTACACAGAAGAGGTGGCAGACCATTACAAGCATATGAAAGATTGTATTATGTATTTTCTTCAAGAGAATAAAACCCAAAGAATTCTTTTTTATTAATGTTTGTACCGTTGTCAGGTCACAGTTGGATGCTTTTATCAGCTTGCTGAGCTTTTATTCTGTCTTTACCCAATGGCCTTTTAAAAACATCTGAAGACTTTCAATTCTTGCAAAGACACACAGTGGTAATAGTCTTGTGTTTATTTGTCAGAAAAAAATGAAGCCATTTTTCTGGGCTCTAACTATTAGAAGGGTGGATGGGGCCACTTAAAATGTTAACACCATTTGAAGCCAGGAGTGCTGTAGATTATATTGAAAAGAAAGTTTAAGGATAGAAAAAAACCCCAGCATTTTTTTGGCTATTAGTGGAGTTTCACCTAGTTGTGCAGTGTTTTTATTCCCTTTGTTATTGTCAGTAAAGAAAAAATATGGCCTCTAGGTAAAGTTGGATTTTATTTTTTTTTTTTTGTCTAGGATTCTCACTGATTATTGTAAGTCTCTTTTGAGTGAAATATCAGGCTTGTCACCTCTGGAGTGACTGGGAGGTTCTGGTGAATATTGATGGGATGTTGAATTAGGATGCGAAGTTGCCTCCATGAGGCCCCTACAACTCAGGACCGTGTGCCATTAACAGATGGGATCAGGAGATGGCACAGCAGGACCCTGAAGTTGCCTTTTCTTTTTCTTTTTTTTTTTCTTTTTCACTTGGTAGAGCCAGACTTTGATAATCAAGACTGTCTGGGACAATGCTGTAATGCTTCCAGTGATATAACTCTTTATGGTTATATAACTCTATATAATGATACAACTCTATCTCGGAGTGTGACAGGGCTATAAAAAGTGTAGTAGTTGCAGAAATACAGACTTATGCTTGCTAATCCTTGCTAAGCCTATAATTCTGATCCTTTTTTATCTTTAATAAGGGCAAATTATGAAGCATATATAACTAGTTGCACATGGGAACTTTTTTCCTTGAGGGGGTATCAATCCTGGTGATAATAGGAGAAGTAGGTGGAGGGATTAGAGCATGAAAATTAAGTTTCTACCTTTAGCTAAAGCACAGTGTACCCTGTTGAATACATCACCTTGACAGTAATCCATCACAGTAATTTAGTAGGTCACAATTTTGATATCCTTAATATGTTTTTATTGCACTTCTCCATGGCTATAATGCTAAGGCTCTCAGTACTATAGAGACCCACTTGTTCTCATGCTGTTTCCTTTGCTCTGATCACCAGTTTCACTCCCCAGTGCCTTCTGGGAGATCACCTGCATCTCTCCATTCTCCCCTGGGTTTTGATTAGCATCCAGGGACACTTGGGCTATGAGAAAGAATTTCGAGGGGGTGACAAGAGAAGTGGTCATTTCCCAGGTGGGTTTTCAGTGTCAAGGACAGACAACTCAGAGGAATGATGCTGAGATATACTGTCTTGGTGTTTGAAACCATTAATTTCGGATAGGCACAGGAAGACCTTCCAAGGTTGCTTTCTTCCTATTTCTGCAGGACAAGCATCCCTGTTATTGTCTTCAGTGACATGCTGGTGGCACTTTCTGCAGACAGTGCACAAACTGAATAGTCATGAAGAGATAGTTGTTTCCTGACTCTTAGGAGTGATGCTCCAAAGCATATTTTCTCCCCCCTGCCCCCCATCCTTTCTTGCTTTTCTGCTGTTGGAGACCCGCTGTGATGAAGAAGAGGGAGTTTCTATATCCAGGGCTGTTTAGTTTCCTCCACAGAAATCGAATACTTCTCTGAATCTGATATTGCCTTTGGAGCCCTTTGTGTGCTCCATCAGTAATCTAAAATGCACATTAACTGTCTGAACATTTCTGTAAGTTTAATGTGCAATGAAAAAGAAATCCCATTGAAATAAAACCTAACCCTGTGAGAGATTGAATTAAACTGGAAGCTGATCTTTAAAGCAGTAGCTGTTTGTAGAGGGATACACTTTCTATGTAGAAAACTGAATACTCCTCAGTCATATGTAAAATAATGAGTAAAAATGCAGTAGAGTTAGAGTTTAAAAGTCTAATCTGTATATCACAGGGCATTACACTTCACTAAGTTGCTCTTCTGCTGAACCCATAAACTTGTGTGTAACTAAACCATCCCCTCCAGACAAGCATCCAGTATTGATTTAGAATTTTAAAGAGGCTGAAGATCCATGACATTACTTAATATTTTTCTTGCTTTTCCATTACACTTTAGGCTTTAAAGAAGCACCATATTTAAATTAACCTGAATTTAGCTTCTTGCAGTGGCGTCTTCTTACGCATTTTTTTCCACTGCATTAAGAAAGTCCCATTAAGGCATTTACATGTATAATCAAGTCATCACTCCGCCTTCTTTTGATAAAGTAAATGAGTTCAGCTCCTTAAACCTCTGTCTAGCCTGAATTTGGAGGTCTGGTGATGGCAGATACATGGATATTTTTGCTGCCCTTTAATCCAGCTCATGAGCAGCAGTGGGGTTGAAGCTGTGGTGGCCTGGATTTCAGTCTCCCAGGTCCCCAGTCACTTTCTGCAGCCAGTACTGTGGCTGGGTGGGCTCCCAGCTAATTCCTCAGTACTGCCCATTGCTCAGCTTCACCAAGCCTGGTTCTTACTGTTATGTATACAAGGAACAGGTAACCTTTTGCCAAAGCAAAGCACGTGCTGAATTGCTCATCTACCAAGATCTTTGGATCCTTTTCAGAACTGTTCTTTGCTAGGGACGTTCCCCCCACCCAGCCCCCGTGCTGGAGATACAATTTGCCTTGCTTTTGCCTCAGTGTCTGTTTTCCATTTAAAACATATTTTAGTGGGACGTGCCCGGTTATCAAGCGCATCATCCTGTGTGACTGCCCTCACTGCTGTTTAGCATTCCTCTGATCTTCCCGTCCTCTGGCATTTTATCAGTCATTTTATAAGGACTTTCAGATCATAGAGAAAAGCACTGAATAGAAGGATACTTGGCCACTGGGGTCCAGAAGGCTCTCAGTAATAATTTTTTTACTATTTTCCACTGCTCCTTGTTTGGTACTTGCCAAGTAGCGAGTTCTTCGTCCATTTAACCTGTAATTTACTGAACGGTGTAGTCTCAGTGTCTTGTTGAGAGTGTCACACAGTGTCAGTTCAGAGCAGATTACCCTGCAAGAGGTTTTGGCCAGTCTGTCTCTCGGGTGATTCAAATGCAGCACCAGGACGAGGTGATGTGATGGGATGAGCACCGTGGCTGTGCTGACTTGGGAGCTGGTGGGTCCTTGGCTGCAGGTGGGAGCAAACCAAGGGCAGCCACTGAGATTGTCATCAGGTCAATGGTCCATGTTGCTGCCCAGCCCAACCCCAGCAAGGCAGCACTGGTGCAGGGAGCTGCCCAGGCTCCTTCCTCTCCAGTGCACATCATCTGCATTTGGCTTGCAGCTTGTTCTGTCAAGGTGTTTGGCTGTCTTCCTGAGCCAAATTCATACTCTTATAAAATAATGAAATTAGCATTGGTGGGGCATTTTACATCTTTCCGTGCTGACAGCTATTCATTGCGTTCCTTTCCTTTTCTGTTTTATTAAACGTATTGAAACTCAGATTGGTTTTTCTGTCATTTTGCCTGGCACTGAGATCAAGCTGGGTCACCTGTAGTTGCTTGGGTTATCCTGTTTACGCTTTCTGCATATGGGTGCAGAAGCTTTTTGGTTGTACTCTGTAAGTTCTTTAAAAACTTCGTTGTTGCTGTAATAAATCTAGCTGAAGAAGATTTTTTTCCCATATTTCTTTAGCTTTTCCATGTCCATGCTCATAAACCATAATTTCTGATTCACCTACTTACTTTTTCCCCTCTTTTTTCCATCCCTGTGTGCTTCATTGTACGCTGCTTTTTAATTTCTAGACAGCTGCCTTTCTTTTGATCCCTAGCCTTTGTATTCCTTTTTTTTTAACCATTGAATGGCACCATTTTGCTATCTGACCAACTCCTAAAAGCCAGTTGACTGAAATTTACAGTAGTCAGTATTTTCTTTTTCTTTTTTCCCCCCTTCTTCCCTAAATTTGCACTTGTTTTTATAAACTTACAGGAAATAAGTCCTTAGTGGCCCCATGTGTATAAAGCTTAGCTTTAATTGCAGAAAAGTGAAATCTAAGAAGTTGGGCACCATAAATTTGTGGCTATGTTAGAATTAAATTTAAAAATACGTTGTATACCAAATGTAGTCTAGAGGCATATAAATGTTAGCACTTCTTATCAGTAGGTCTCGCAATGCCTTGCAAAGTAGGTCATTAGCATTATCTTCACTTTAAGGAAGAGAAAACTGAAGCTCAGGGAGGTAAAGTGATATGCCCAAGATTATCCATTAGTTCTTCATCCACGTTGAGCTCCCCAGCAGTTCCAGTGGGTGGATGGTAACTGGGAAGACAACATTCAGCAATAAAGGGGGTTGGATGTAAAAATTTTCCCAAGAGTGCAGTACATTACTGGACAGTGGAATGCACAGAATTTCAATCCAGAAAATTTATCCCAATATTTTGAATTACATTTGAATAGAATCTCAGTCCAGAAATACTTTTACTGCATCATGGGAGTGACTGAGCTTTGTTTGACTATTATGCTACATATTCAGGAGTCCCATTTATCCCTCTCTCTCTCTGACAAACCAAAACCAGGATGATTAAGTTTTACAAAGAGACAATGAACTCTTTCAGCCATACTTTACCTGCAGTAAAGAGCAAACAGCCAGCCATTGTAATGATTTTGCTGTCTGAACGTCTACAAATACTTGGGATTTATACATGCTAACTATTTATGCCAAAGGATGATCCATGTCACCAATTGAATTCCCTACTACCTAACTCTGAGCAGTGTGGATATGTCATAAATTATATATTATATAGGCATTCTGCATGTTTTATGCTTCACAGGGAGAGGAGAACAACTTTTCCATGGTCTGGGGGTGTTCCCTACACCCCTGCAGGCAGGAATCAAGATGAGCACTGCTGTAATTGCCCTCTGCAATTATTTTTCACACAGAATATAATTCTTAACCTGAGTGTTTTCACTGCAGCCGAAGGTATGGGATAGTTCCCTGTTATACTGATTTAAAAGCCATCATTATTTCTTTTAGGATCAGACAAACCTTGACAAAAAGGTTAATTGCAAGCCAGTAGAGCTACACTAATGCTTTGTTAGGGGGAACTAGCCATGTCTAGGTTTTTCAGAGCAAGTGCACTATAAAGAACATTAACATCTCACCTTGAGATTTTAAACTCTTCATAAACTCTGTTGTAAGAATTTAACTTTAAAATAGCATAATATATTTTATGAGCTAAATCTTTTGTTTTCAGTGTGGCTGTTAGCTGGGTAGTTAGATCTGTATTTGCAACTGTGCACAAATCCTGTCAGAGAGACTGTGAATTTTCAACTCCTAATTAAATTATGGTGAGAATTTGAAGAGTTTTCCGACTTGCACACAGTTATGTTTGAAAATATTTGCTTTTATCTGTGAAGGCAGTGGGTAGGCCTGTTGACTGCTGAGGTTTGTTCAGGGAAAGTGGCTTAAGCAATAGTGGACCAAAAGAGCCAAAGTCCTTTTTTGCTCACTAGCCCATGCCCAGGCAGAAACTTTCCCAGCAGAGGGAACTGCCCAGATCTGACCCATCCTCTGGGCAGGAGTGTTCCTATGTGATGCACAACAGGACCTGCTCCTTGGTATTTGTGGGAGCACTTTCAGAAGACTCACAGTTTTGGGTGAAGTCTAACCAATTCTCTGTTTTGTGACCTTGGGAGGAACCAGAGGGATTTAAAGATTTTATCTGAAGATAGTTTTTAGGAAAGAGTCTTAGAGGTATTTTCAAACCTAAATGATTCTGTGATTCTGTCCCATCCCTTCCACCATCTCTTCTGCTTGGGGAAGCCTCCCGTGCTGCACTTTCTGTGGACAGCTTTCTGTGTTTATATATTCTCTGGTTCTTTTAATGCCCTGCCACACACTGCAACAACATCTTTGACCTGGCGGACATTTCTCCTTACTCAGAGAGGCAGCAGAGATGAGGAGCGGGTGTTGGAGATGGATGGGGGTGTTTGTGTTCTGGATTGATCTGCAGGGTGTATTAATGGGAAGGAGGTTGGTAACCAGAAGGACAGAGAGAGGTCCCTGTGGCAGTGCAGGAGTGTGAGTGTCAGAAGGTCCCTGCACACAGAGAAAGCAGCAAGTGCGGCGGTGGAGGGGAGGTTTTTGGAGAGCAGCTGCCACAAAGCTGTTCCCATCCCAGCTGTCCAGTGTTACACAGAATGATGGATTCAGGATCTCAGGAAGAAAGTTGTGTGAGCATAGTACTACTCCTGTTGGAGGAGTAGCTGATGGAAAGGCACATGCTGTAGTGAGTAAGATAATTTGGACTTGCTGATGGTGAAGGGACAATAGGATGAAGTTCTGACATGGAAATACCGTTTCCCCCTCAGGCACCATGTAATTTCTGTAGTGGTGTATGAATCTAGAGAGTGGCTGAGTGAGAACCTAAGACCCATGTGGAAAGCTTTTCCTCCTCTGAGGAGGTGTTTGGGTGCTCTGACTGCTTCACTTGACTATTGCCTACCTCCCTTCTGTGCTCCTGCACTCCCCCAGGCATCCTGTCACAATATTAACAGCTTCAACTCATGTCATGGCATCTAAGATTTGAAAGAAATATCTATTTATTTTTTTAATTGATTTAGTCCTCCTGTTTTTTCTTCTCTTCAGAGAAGCCTTTGGCTCAGCCACTGTGTAAAGTATGCCACCAAGTCACCTCCAGCTCAGTTAGCCCCACAGTTAGAGGGCAGTCCTAATTAGAGCAAGAGACGTGGAAAATATCTTGTGGTTGTAAAATGTTTAATTGTGTCTAAATTGCATGGAGGAAGAAGAAAGTTGCAGGCTTGGCAGGGCAGCATTACAGCTGGGCCAAGGCAGAGAATAGCTTAGTCCATGTCTATCAGCGTGGTGGCCTTCTTCATGTTCTGTTCTGTTAACTCTATGGGCTTGTTAAATCTTCATATTCAGTTTATTGAGAATGCAGGAGTTTTGTTCTGAGTAATGGACAGGAACAGGGAAATATTTTGCTAGGCTCCTGTTTAAGAGACCCTTGTTTTGGATCATGAGAATGAATGCAGATCATGAGGGTTTTGTTTAAAGCAGGGGTACAGATGCTTCTTGTTTTGTCCACAAAAAGGAAAATAATTAAGGAGAACCAGAGGAAACAATCATTGTATGTGTATGCTATTCCAGAATTTTCCATTTGAGGTAGTTAACATTTTTGTCTGAAATACCCAGTTTAACTTCTTGTAAGGAGGAGCAGCTGCTGGCCTGATCTGGTGTGTGATCTGATGATGTTGCTTTTTTTCCCAAGAATCTGAGAGCAATGGTGCAGGTTCAGGGTGTTATTTTTCAAGTGGTGCTATGGAAGAGAGACACAATCCAGCCCAGCTGAAGAGAGCATCAGAAGTGTTGCTTTTTCTCACGAGTAGGTTCCCCCCCGCCTTACACCTGCTATTTGTGCAGCTCCTTTACTTCTTCCAGACTGAAAATATCTGCGAGGACAGGCGGTCACTAATACAGGAGATAAAATTATCATTCTTTTCAAGTCTCTCTCTATAGAGGAAAAGAAAGGAGAGAATCGTTTGAAGAAACACTGACAGCAGTAGGCAGCTATGCAAATTTTCCCTGGTCTATTTAAACATACACATTGGTTTTAAATATAATTCTGAACTTATCCAGTCTACAACAAGGTCAAGAAACGGAGAAATGTGCCCTGTACAGATTATTTCAGACCCGAGGCAGCCTGTATACATTTTCACCTTCCCACTCGTACCCCAGCATCTTGCTGCTACGTTTTTTGTTCTCTTGGGTCGTAAATAGGAAACAAAAGAACTGGGCACTTTTTTGTCAGACTATTGCAGATGGGTAGATATAGATTGGAGCAGGTAAAATAATGCTGGACTTTGTGCTGAATTGGAAAAAAAGTCATTTTAGTGTATCCTGTGCTTCTAACATCCAGAATCATGGGCTTCACAGGGCTGAAAGAAGTGTGAAAATGTGAAGTCTCTAAATGAGGCTGGAAGGGCTTTTGCAAAAGGTCTGCCCTGGCACAAAGCAAAGCTTTGGTCTTGGCGGAGAAAGGACACGATGAAATGGTTTGTCCTATGAAAAGAAGAGATCAGACCAGATGAGCAGAGTGGTAACCTTGAATGCTAAAATGTGTGGCTTCTTTCTTTCACCTGACGCTGATGATCTCACTGAAGTGGTAAGGGGGGATTTAGAAAAATCATAATTTTTCGTTTCTTTTATTTTTACAGCAAAATGATTGCTGTTGTTTGGTTTGCATCTTACTGCTCCAGCTCTGTTTTCCCTATCTTCCCCGTGCATTCTGTATTTGTGGTTAATGCAGGACAGATGCTTTTCTTACCTAAAACAGTGACAAGGGATTTCTTACCAGTTTTGCTTTTATAAGAAGAGATGCATTTTAAAACCCATATTTTTGTGAGTGGTATCTCTCAGCCTGCAAAGCACCATGGAAAAGGATTTCTAGAGAGTACATGAAGCCACCTCCTATCATTGCCAGCCCCCAACTCTTCTCCAAATCCTTATTAATCACTGCACAGATCAATGCCCTACACCTTCATAAGTAAAGTAAGGTAAAGTCAGTAAGTAACCTTGAATCTTTAACCATCAGCTGTCAGGAACATCACAGAATCACAGAATGGTTGAGGTTGGAAGGGATCTCTGGAAGTCATCTTGTCTAAACCTCTGCTCAAGCAGGACCAGTTGCCCAGGGCCGTGTCCATACAGTTTTTGAATATCTCCAAGGATGAAGACTCCACAACATCTCTGGGCAACTTGTGCTAGTGCTCAAGTGACTTGTGTGTGACTTGTGTGCTGTCATCCTCACAGTAAAACAGTGTTTTCCTGGTGTTCAGGCAGAACCTCTTGTGCTTCATTTTGTGCCCATTGTTTCTGGCCCTGTCACTGGGTACCACTGGGCCTGGCTCCATCCTCTTTGCACCCTCCTATCAGATATGTGTACACTTCAGTAAGATCTGCCCCCCCAAGCCTTCTTCAAGCTGAACAGTCCCAGCTCTCTCAGCCCTTCCTCAGATAAGAAATGCTCCAGTCCCTTAATCATCTTTGTGGCCCTTGGTTGGACTCTCTTCAGTATGTTCATGTCTCTCTTGTACTGGGGAGCCCACAGCCGGACACAGGACTGCAGGTACTGGCCTCACCACTGCTGAGTAAAAGGGAAGAATCACCTTCCTTGACCTGCTGGCAGTATTTTGTCTAATTCAGCCAAGGATACTGCTCTCTTTTTTTCCAGCACAGACATGTTCAATCTGGTTCCCCAGGTCCTACAGGTCCTTTTCTGTCAAACCACTTTCCATGTATGTGTCCCCCAGCATATACTGGTGCATGGATTTGTACCTCCTTAGGTACAAGGCTTTGCACTTTTCCTTGCTGAACATCATGAGGTTCCTGTCAAGAGCTGGAGTAGCTGACAACACTGAGATGTGACAAATTGGGACTGTATCCAGCCGTTTGTCTGTGGTGGTTTTGGCTTTGCTGAGCATTTTTCCATCACTCTCATATCAACTCTGTGAAGCAGGATGACAGACTGAAGCTTGGGGACTGGCCCAAATTTGTCCTTATGGACCACAGGGAGGTGTCTTTCCAGGGGAAGAGGACAGTGATTGTGTGTGCATGTGTGTATAAGTACCTACCCAGGGAAATGGGTGAACACCTTCCCATAGGAGAGCTGCTCTTTTTTTCTGGTTCTTGCTGTGTGATTGCAAAGTGCCAAAAGAAATCACCTGGGTGCACCGTGACCTCCAGCAATTACTAGAAATTGGGCAGAGTTAGGGCAGAGCTGTCACAATGCGGTTACCATGCTCGCTTGCTCTTTGAAATTGCTGGTTAAGAAAGATGAAGAACAGTTCTGACTTCTGTCTTAAAGCTTGTAGCAGTTTTATAGACAATTAGCAAAAAGAAAAGCACAAGAATTTCTTCTAGAAATTAATAGTTCATACTCAGATCACTGTAGTCTCCCTTGACCTTGTTTAATACAGAAAGTGCATATTCCTAATTGAATATCCCTGTAAGCTGCACAAGCATGAGGCATACTCAAAGCTCACATTTAAAGTTTGCATTTCAAAAGTTAATAAAATGCTTCTATTTTTTACCTTTTCCCAGTGAATTTTTTATGTGCATTTTGGAGGTCGTATATAAATAGCCAGACACAAATGTTTGTGCTGTGCTGGTGGCATACCATGATATTTTGGGCTGTTCTAATTGCTAAATGATGAACAATGGATTTACATTTGCGTGAATGTGATATCTGTGTGGTAAAGGACAAAGTCAAATTGTACATTATTTTTCTTCCTGAAGTTTTATTGTCTTCTCTGTTCCCTGCTCTTTATTTTATCTACCCCTGGGCTTCCCTTAACTTTCCAAGTCTCTGACTTCTATCAGACAGGAAGCATTTAAAACTAAACCTAGCTAAGACAGAAATGTTGTGTTTCCTTTCTCAGATATTAATATTTCCCCCAATTTTCACCTAGTCAACATTCAAGTTAAATAAAATTAAAACCTTCTCCTGAAGCCATTTCCTATCTATAACTTCTTTGGTATTTTATCCACACCCCTCTGTTAAAAAAAAAAGTTGTTACACCTGGCTAAACTGAATGTTGAGCATCTCCTTCAATGTCCTTGGGGGGATTTTTCCTTCCTGCATATACCCGATTTTCAATTTTCCTGCTTAACATTGAGGTGCTACACTGCTTAAACCCGTGCCTGTTCCTTGCTACCACCCATCTACTCCATCCATTGACACATGCACGCCAGTTGTCACGTTAGGGTGTTTTTCCAGCAGGACTGACTTGATGAAACATTCCTGGGTTGGTGCTGCTGTCAGTAACAAACTCTGCTCCTTGCTGAATGCTGCAGAAAAAAATTCCCCAGGGACAGCCCAGTATGTGGATCACAAGCTGCTCAAAGCAGCTGTTTATCATCAGTATAATGGCTAAATGTATTTCTTAATGCCATTTAAAATCGAGTTCCTAATCTGTCTTTAAAGGCTTAATGATTCCTTTTGTTTTCATCTGAAGCATTTCTGCTGGTGCAGTCCTGAATTATTATTATTATTTTTTCCTAAGTTTTATTTTTGTCCCTGAATTTTAGCTGGGGCAAGAAACAGTAAAGACTTAAGAATCAGACTTTTGGGGCTGCTCCAGCGGTCCTGAATTAGCAGGAACCTTTCCATAGCTGGGAAGGATTTTCCTTCAGCAGGATTTGCCGACCTGGAAAGCGTTTGCATTAACTTCAGTGGCTGAGAGTTAGATTTCAGCAGCAAAGTGCCCAGAAGACTGAAAGCACGATGTGATCCCTCTAAATATAATGTCTCTAGCAGGCAGAGTAAAGCACGTTGTGATTTCACTCACATTCACCCGTGGTTGCCTGGAAGGAGCAGTATTTTTCCTCTTTGTCAAGATCTCCAAGCCCAGAGCCTGGGGCTGCTCCGTGCAGCAATGTAGCAAAACCGGTCAAGTCCGAGACTTAAATATCAGCGAACGCAAAGGAGATTTACTAGCGATGAGTGAGGTCTGAGTACTTGTGACGTGATTTCCCTCTTTCCCGCAGGTTGGACCAAGTTTGCTCGGCTGACGCGGGCCCTGACGAACAGCCGGAGTGTGCTGCAGCAGCTGACCCCCATGAACAAGGCCGAGGTGGTGCACAAGCACTCCCGCTTAGCCGAAGTAAGTGGGACGGACACCAGCCTGCTCCCTTCCTAAGGCAGGAAGAGACTGGGGGGTGGGGGGGAAACCCCCATCCTAATTCCCATTGATAAATAATATTTTTAGAGGGAAATATTTCCCGACACTGGTTTTTTCAGCCTCTCCTCTACTCATCCTAAAGCACCATGACGTGCCAAGGCCACGTTTCTGGGACAGGTCACAAAAACATTCTCCATGGGTCGCTTTTACTTACATCAACTGTTTCTGTGCATGCAATCCTCCGTTTTCTGGTTGTTCCATAACTTTGGGTGCACAGTGTGCTCCTCCATGTGGAACCAGGCTTGATGTCCTTGAGTCCCATGGATGGTTGCTTACTCTCCCAGGGACATGGGATTGGTAGAGAAACCTCTCTGGAAGCATCCTTGTCTGTGTCCCTGGGGTTGTACAGGCACATGGGCTGTGTATATACCCCAGTCTCGACTTTCTTGCGAAGTCATTCCTGCAGTATTTTGCTCATCACTTTTGTCTTCAGAACTGATGAATGAACCTCTTTGGCAGGTTGCAAACATCTCCTTAACAGTGCAGATGGTGCAACAAGTGAATACCTTCAGGTTAACTGATGAAACAGAGGTACTGCTTTCATCTTCATGTCCGTTGGTAATGAAAAATAAATGGGTCAAAAATATATGGTCAAAATATATGGGCTGCTGAAAATTACAGCCCTAGTCAACTTGTGCCAGAGAGTTTGTCCTTTGTTTGATGCTGAGAACTGGTTGCTGCTTTAAATATTTTTATGGGTTTTTTCATTCCCTTTCTGGTTTTAGTGAACTTTGATAATAACAACTCAAATTTGAAGAGGAGCATTATCTCCATAGCTCACCCCTTGCAGAGCATAATGCTCCCCTTTATCAGGCTTAACAGTTATCAGCCACTTTCATTAGCTATACACAGGAATAATTCAGAGAGTCTGTGGTGAATGCAGCTGACTAACAAGATATTGTGTATTCTTTAGTGATTTAAAATTAAAAATTCATGCAGCATGAAAGAAATAATCATTATAGTTCAGTGGTCTCCACAGCCACTTGCCACCCACTCACCATGTCAAACTCAGCATGATATTATGTTAAGAATAATAATTATGCTTTTACAGTATCATGGGAACTCCTAAGCACTCCACCACCAGAGGCACAGGGAACTATCAAGCATATGTTAATCGCATTCGGCTTGAGCCCTAAGTAGCTTATTATTCCAGCTATGGTGAGGATGTTTCCAGCTCCTGCCCCAGTGAACAAGGCAGGGAACAAATAGGTCTGGAGAAACCAAGGAAAGAAGTCCCAGTGCTGATTTATCATCGAAGTGTTGAACGCTGATGAGTCCAAAGAGATAAGTGGAGATAAAAAACAGATTATGAGGCAAAGCCAAAATGGTGTGTTATGTGTAGGGGAAAATTTTGGCTTTGAAAGAAGTTTCATGGATTTTCACAAAGGCTGCTTTGAAAAAATGGCTGTATTGATCATTGCTTTAATTCCAGGGGAAAACCCATGGATCCCCCAGCGAGTTCAGTGTGCCACAGTGGCCAGCTTTGCCCGTTGGGTGGTTATAGGAATGTAGAAGTGCTGTTAGTGAATCTTTCCTCTAGTCCCTGGGGAGGGGACACCTGGAGGCTGATATTTTTATGGGTCTCACCAGGGATTTGGCATCTGTGAGAGTCTCTGACAAGTGGCAATGGGACTACACTGCTTGGTGTGTGTTGCCTTTCAGCTGGAGTTCCACACATGGCTTTGTGCTACAGTAGAGCTGGTGTTGGCAAAGGGAGCAGCCATGGGTTCCTGGGGGGCTCTGCTGCACTCTCACTGCTGCCTCTGGGTAGTGGGTCTAGTGCTTTTCTGGCCACGGGGTAAATTTATGCAATTCAACTGACCCTGTAGAAAACAAATGGCTAACTAATGTAACAAGTTAGTTTTTCGTTGTATCAGCTTAACTGACTTTCCTCACAGATCCTGATTGCTAAATATGACCCTTAAGGAGGGTGGGAACAGGTAGGCAGAAGCAGGTTTGCAACCCTTCAGGGTGCAGCCTGACATTGGCCCAGATGAGACATGTTGGGAAGCCACATCCCCTGGCAAAGTATGAGAGAGGCTGCTCTTGTTGCTCCTTGGTGATTTCTGAAGAACAGATTTTCAGCACAGCCAGACTTTTACTGTCTGTTTTCAGGAACAGCTCTCTCTTAGAAACATCTAAAAAACAAGACTGCAAAGAATTAATGAAGAATCTGCATCTGTGGTACTTGAGTTCATATTCTTAGCTGTTGTGCAGTTTATTCAGAGCCATTTACTCCTCTTCATCAAGGAAGCATCCAGGGGTTTATCAGTTTTACACATATGAGACTGCTGTTTGCAATCCAGCTCTCCCTGGAGATACAGTGCATCAGCTCCAATGTGGGACAGGTGTAGGGCTGAAAAGAGTTTTAAAGTTGCCGTAATTATTTATTTTATCCCATAGAGACTTGAGATCCACAAATGTAAAAGGTGTTATTAGTTCCAAAATACACGTGGATCTTTCAGTTGTCAGAGCAATATATTGCCACGTGTGCATTCCTTTGTGCTTTTGTTTCTTGTGTTGGACTGAGATAAGCGGTAATTAGATTAACTGGGAGGAATGTCTTAAGTGAATTTGGCTTGGTTCCTTTGCAGTATTTCCAGTTCCACATTTTCCAACAGTGAGCATACAGGAGATTATAGTCCTGCGCAAAAAATGAGAAGTAATTACAGGAAATAAAAGAGAACCCTCTAGTGATATTGAGCTTGTAAGAACAGCAACTTTTTGAAGAAAATAAGAAGGAAGCATGATATTGCCACCAGGGTGTTAGGGCAGAAGTTGTGCACACAGTGCTTCATTTTAGGAGGTCAACCAGCAAGGCTGGAGTCTGGTTCACCTTTGATAGGGTGTTGCTCTGGCTCAACAGTGGTTTAAAAAAGAGGTCAGGCACAAGGAATTAGTCTTGTAATGCTTCCAAATATGAGTGCTCATGTTTAGATTAAGTGTTAGGAAGAAATTCTTTACTGTGAGGGTGGTGAGGCAGTCGAAAAGGTTGCCCAGAGAAGTTGTAGATGCTCCATCCCTGAAAGTGTTCAAGACCAGATGAATGGGCCTTGGAGCAGCCTGCTCTAGTGGAAAATTCCCTGGTTGGAGATAGATGATCTTTAAGGTCCCTTCCAACCTTAACTGTTCTATGATTCTATGTTCATAGCTGCAGAGCTCAACCTGGTGTGGCAGTACCCACAACCTGTCTGTGGAACCTCTCTTCCCTTGCTGTTGGCATGGTTTCCCCTCAGTGCATCTGCAGAGACCTCCTTTTTTGCAGGAGTATCCTTAGATGCCGTGCTGCTCCTATTCATTGAGTGATGGTTGCCTCCACAGATTCTAAATAAATCAGATAATTTGAAAACTGTGGGTTGACTTGCAGTGTCCAACAAACACAGTCCCATCTTTGTTCTGCTCCTTACAGAAATCCATAAGACCCCTTATTGGATCATATTTGTTGAAAACAGTAGCATTTGCTTCTCTGTCTTTTACAGGTTCTCCAGCTGGGATCTGATATTCTTCCTCAGTACAAGCAAGAAGCTCCAAAGACTCCACCACACATTATACTACACTATTGTGCTTTTAAGACCACTTGGGACTGGGTCATCTTAATTCTAACCTTCTACACAGCAATTATGGTTCCATATAACGTGTCCTTCAAGACAAAACAGAACAACATTGCCTGGCTCGTGCTGGACAGTGTAGTGGATGTTATTTTTCTGGTTGACATTGTTTTGAACTTTCATACGACCTTTGTTGGCCCTGGTGGAGAGGTTATATCTGATCCCAAACTCATACGGATGAACTACCTGAAAACGTGGTTTGTGATTGATCTTCTGTCCTGTTTACCATATGACATCATCAATGCCTTTGAGAATGTGGATGAGGTAAGTAATTTTAGTGTGTCTCAAAAGGATTATTTTAATTAGGGATTAATTTAGAAGCATGTTCCCAGGCAGCTGACAGCAATAAGAGGCAACTCATGCTCTGTGCAAATACGTGGGGACGGCCTTAAGCTGCTGGGCTTTACCTACAAGACATTCCTGTGTTGGAGAAGAGGTGTCTTATGATTTCAGTACCATGTGTGGGTGTTTAATGCTATGGGGTTTAGAATTGCTTGCTTGTCATCCAAAAGCATTGGTGCAAGTCCATATCAAAATGGGCTGGACCAGTTGGGATGTCCCCTGTCACAGCTTCCTTTTCAGCTCGTACCCAGCAGTTCTTGATTGGCTACATTGCAGGGCTTGATGTAAATAATTACAATTCTGTGTCTGCTCTGGCTGAAGCTGGTGGCAAATTTGCCACTGACTTATACAAAAGCAGAGAATGGCTCTGAATGAGCATTTTTTAAATCCTGCCCTAGGATTAATTTGAACCAGGCTGTAATTTTTTTTTTTTTATTTGATTTCACTTTAAATGTCTGGCTGGGAGGTAGATGCATTTCTGGTTTGGTTTTTATTGGTTTTTTTTTAAACAGTTTTTCAGCTACTGCTGGAATTTTAGAAACTGTTTGAGGAGAGAAAACATAAATATCTTAAATGGATGCTGAATTAGAGCTTTTTAACTGCTAAATGTGTTAACATTTATGAAATCGAGCTTGCAGCCTGAGCTAATAGAGAACACAAGCAATAACTACGACAAATAATGCATGCACGACTCAGTGTAGAGAAATTCATTATTAAAATGCAACTATAATGGCATTAGGACTTGTTTTAATTTTTCTCTAGAGCCTTTTATCTTTAGGGCCATAAACAGATGAAAAAGCCACTGATAATTTTTTCACATTGTAATAGTTTTTTCTCAGAACATCGTTTAGTGTTTTGTTTGTTTGTTTTTATAATTCTCAAATTCTGCAGTTATATATCCTCACTATATAAAATCTACATTCTTATTTTTTAGTGCAGAATTTGCTGCAAATTTGTAGAGCTCCTTTAAAATTCCATTCCTGTCTCTGTGCTGAGTACCATCTTTTGACATTGTTCCATTTTATTTATAGCGAATATGACAGAAGTGATAATACTTGCAGCTTAAATTCAAGATCATATGAGGGCTGCCCATCTGAAAGCAGGTTGTACAGTCAGGCTGTGTAAGAAGGTGGTATTATAAAGGTTGTAAAGATAATACAGATTTTTAAGATAACCGATTTCAGGCTCAGAAGAACCTGATTTTTATAGAAATGCAGCATTATCTCTAGTTTTTGTGTTTTGATTTGTAAAACAAAGAGAAAATTTCTATGCCCAAACAATACATATTTAAATGATGAGCTTAACCTCTTCCTCTAACATATAAATGGGAAATAAATCATCTGCAATATTTGTGACAGGGAAGAGAATCACTGGCATAGTGCATTATAATTGAGACACTTAAAGTGGCAAACTTGAACCAAAATATAATAACAATAGCAAGATATCATGATCTCCAGTGATCCTGGAGCTGCTGTCACCTGCCTTAAAACAAATGAGATATTAACTACTTTTTAATAAGAGAACCAAGAATAACATTTGCATGTCCTGAAATGGTGTGTTATGGCTTTGGAGCCTCCAGCAGACATTGGCTTTTAACTGCTTATGTACTTGATTTCAAACCCCACCAACTCCAGTTTTCCCTAGTGCCTGAAAAGAATTGATTTTGAAACAGGTATGTAAACAGTCAATCTTTCATCCTTGGGTCAACATTTCTCCTTTTCTCTGTCTTCCAAGGGAGTTTTTTTTATTATTATTTTTTGGTGATAGTTCTTCATTTGTGATATTTAAGAGCTTTGAGCTGGTTGGTGTGTTCTGGATGGTTGTAGTTATTAATGCTCTTTACTTTCATTTGGTTTTTAACATACATTTTAACTGGTACTTCTTGTCTGGGATTTAGCTTTTTGGCCCCCCAGCAGCAGCATGTTCATACACTGTTCATAGGTAAAGAATAAGGAAATTCATAATCTTAATTTGGAAGAGATGCTCTGATTAAAAGGAGAGTTTCTCATTAGAAGCTGAGTGTTTCCTTCTTAAAGCAGGTAGGAGAGAGAATTCTTTTAGGTCTTGATTTTGATAGGTTTTAGCTCTATATCTTGGCCCTGTGTGTTGGTAAGGATATTTGTAGCATTCAAGTCAGTGATTGTGGCATTTCAGATAAAGTTACAGAAAATCAGAACTTAGCAGTAAAGACCTTGGTGGCAGGTCTTGGTGCTTTGAGTTCTTGGTGCAGTGGTGAGGGATGGACCCAAATCAGAGTGAATAGCCCTAAAAGCCAGAGAGTGAAAGGTGACTTTCCAAGTTTCCCTAGTTTGTCCCACCTCCATCCTTCATTTTTCCACATAAAGCATCAAATTCATTTTCTTCTAGTTGTTAAGGGACTAGATGAAAAGGGGGGAATACTATTGCAGGGGGTTTCTCTTCCTCCCTATGGGCAGATCTCTCATAAGGAAGGATATGGCCGAGGAAGTTTGGGTTTGTGTCTCTCTGTTGCAGACTGCTCTGTGTGATACAGGTGCTTGAAGTGGATTAAGATGCCTTAAGCACCAGAGTGCTATTTATAATGCCAAAATTAAGGAGAAAAAAAATCAAAGATTAAAAAAAATAGAGTTTGAAAAAAGGAAATGTGTACTTTTTTACCGAGGGTTGTAGCTGTTCAAATTCAGCCAGTCTTGTTCTGAATAAGAAATGGTGTCATTTCCATCATAGTGTCATTTCCATCATGGACAATGTTAGGTCAAGGCTGGATTCTTGTGAAATTCCCACCTGAGGCAAATATGACTGCAAATCAAAGTTATTTTGTTGTTCAGTGGATGTAGAGGCTTGGTAGGAGGATTTGATGGAAAGGATTATGGCACACAAATTGAGAAATGGTGGGTATTAAGATGATTTGAGGCAGAATTAGAGGTGTAGGTTTCCATGCCTGGAGTTACAAAGCCAGGCTGTTAGTCTGCTCAGGGGGATTGGGATGTGTGACAAGGAGGGGGAAAGATAGGATAATGACAGATACCTTCCACGGCATAGAGTGATCTAAGTTGATGTGATGGACGAGGAATTAAGTGGCTTTAGTAGTACTATTGAAAGGGTAGGAGAACAAGGTAAAATAGACTGGAGAAAAATGAGCTAAGAGAGGGAAAATGGAATCCTTAGTGGGATACTTACTTTATTTGGTAGAATTGGTAGGATGGTAGTCCTAGAAATCAGAAAAATGCATGAAATCTTTTCCGATTGGGAAGCATTACTTGCACTGAAATACATTCTGGCTAAAACAAAGCCATACAGAAAACCTTTCTTATACAGAAGTGTGAGAGGGGACACTATAACACAGACTGAGGAATCCAGCCAATTTTCAAGGTATGAACCAGAATGCAGAGTGTGTGCCCAGAAGCTCTGAAACTAGGCTGGTTTTTATTTCTTTTTAAATAAAAGACTTCTCTGAAACTTCATATTTAATCCAAAAATGTCTGTCTGTCTCTTTTTTACTGAAGAAAAAAAAAAGAAAAAAAAGACACAAAATTTTGGAGTAATGGGTTTTGATAGCGGTGTTTGGATCCAAAGATTTTGGTCCCATGTCAGTCTGGGCTGCCAAAAGCCATTTTTTCCATATAAGTCACAATTACCAGAATTCCATTGTGCTGAAATTGCCAGCAAATGAGTTTACAGCGTGCCTGAGGATGCTGACCAGATATGGTCAAACCATGCTACAACTCCCTTTGGGACCAAATACATCAATTTGCATCCCAGGAAACCAGCATGTTGTGTAGGTGTTTGGCTCTTGTCCTCACATGGAGCCATGCAACTGGGAGAGTTCCTGGAGCTGGAAGGACCTCAGGTACCCTCACTCAGGTACAGACACACTGATACAGTGCTGCTGAGCACTGCTTTTGAGCTTCTGTGAATAAGTATATTAGGTAAATATTCCCCACATTAGGTGGATGGACAAGCTTTTGGCCAAATGGAAAATGTTTTCACAAATAAGGTATTAAATTCAGCTGAAAAAGCCTCTTTTACTATATGGAAGAATATAATTTTGTTTTGTTTTGTGTTTTTGTTTTTGTTTTCTCCCTGAATTTTTACTGAGATTTATGAGTTTCTGAGTTTGTCACGAAACAAAACCTAAAAGCTTGTTCTCACCTCTTTTGGAAATGTGGTTGTAAAATGACATGTCACATGCTATGAAGAATGGAACAAGAAGTCAGGGTGGTACATACAAATAACCAAATAGATGGTTTTCAAATGAGTTGCATAAAAGATCATCCTTTCTACAAAAATTAGTTTTGTGAGCCAATGGCTGGAAGCGAAAGTTACAGAAATCTAAATGACCTAAACCCAAAGTTCTCTGTCTATTGTTTAATAATTTAAGACTGCATGACCCAGTGGCCTTTAAAATTCAGTGATCTTTGCAGGGCGTATTATGGCATAGGGTTCTTGTAGTTGTAATTTTCTTTTAATTATTATTATCGATCTATTTCAGCAGTGGCAGAAACTTCCTTGTATCACTGCAATTAATAGCAACTAAAATAGCAATGTCTGTAAATTGAAAGCAAGTAAAAGCTGATACAGCTACTGTAGCCATATTCACTATTTCAGTACTTTACTGCAAACATTCCCTTTTCAGGAGGTATTTGAAGGAGGGTTTAAGGGCCCCAGACTGAGTGGCATATGCAAGGTGAAGATAAATTGATGTGTTTCAATAATGTGGCTTTGGCTCTGAAATACAGTCCCTGGCTTGCTACCTTTTTAAAATCTAGGTGGCTTACCTGGACAAAATAATTCCCAGAACTAAATCTGCAGCCAAGTGTTAAACTACGATGAAAACTCCTAGCAATGTCACAACAGAGGCACTGAGCCTGGGACCTGGCATTTTCCTCTCTTTTATGCAGTCAGAAGACAATTAAATATGAAGAATACTGTCATTCTGTTGTAGCGTGCAAGAAACCACAATATAACAACACAGTGGCATGGCTATGGTATCCAAATATAAATGTATCCACTGTAGGCATAAATTATGTAGATGGTCAACCATATTCACACCTGTCACTTACTCCCCCCTATTACCCGTTACTTGCACAATTGTACCACTTTTCTTTGTTTTTTTATTCAAGCTAAGGTTTTATTAAAGTTCTGCCACTGTTTAATTAAGTAATCAGCTGTTAATTTTTTTTAATTAATTATCCAGCTATTTTAATGCTACACAAGGGCCTGGGATATTTCTGCAGGTTCCCCTGTGGAGACATTAGAATGCCTTCATGATGTGAAGGGCGACTTCTGAAAGGGAGAACCTGAGCTGGAGTCAATGTAGGGGGTGGTGGGAGTGCAGGCAGGGTTGTCCCACGAGGTGGGTGTGACCTGGTAACCTGGTAGCCTCGGACTGTGTCACTCTCACGTGGATTATGGCAAACTGAATTGCAATTATATGTCCTAGTGGTCTTCCCCCCCCCCCTTTTTTTTTTCTTTTTTATTGTGGTATATATGTTACTGGGAAGCAGATGTTGGG
>NW_016690199.1:1202509-1239935 GCF_001604755.1 Lepidothrix coronata | reverse complement strand
CCAAAATACTGCATTTCTTTTAGTTAGAAAATGGGCTGTGTTATCAGAGAAAGCTGTCAGGAAAACTTGGATATATCCCAGCTAGCCTAATCTTAGCAAACCTATTGCTGCACTGATTGCATTTTGATTTATCTCAAGGTTTCTAATTACTCTTTCCCTTAACATTTATTCAGGTAATGTATCCGTTTATTTCCTTCTTGATGCATTAGCTTTTCTAGCAAACATCAACGTCATCTTTGGAAACTAATGCATAGGATTTAATTTTTAGTGCAAGCCTGGATTATTTTTACTTCACTGCAGCTTGACCACTTTTGTTCTTTTTTTTTTTTTAATTTTGAGTGTGAAGAATCTTTGGGTATTTTTTTTAATGTTCTTTACAATGAAAAGTTCAACCTGAGATGTGGCAATTCACACTTTATCCTTATTTCTTTTAGTTTCTAAGGTGTAGTTTTCTGTTGATCAATTTTTTATTTCTTATATATTGTCGGTTCTCTGCTTCTGTTTTCTTCCTCTGGGTGATTCTTCACAGATTTGTAACTGATGCCCAGCTTTACAAGATTTCCCCCTTCTTTGAGATACATTCTCTGGATCTTTTGTACCTTTTGGTGTAAGGACATTCCAGGTGTCCTCTGCTGCCAGGTGTCTGACTCTTCTACCTCTCACGATCCAGTTGTCTTCACTTATTACTGTCTATAGTTCAATAGACTTTTATAATTTATCAACTCTTACCCTTTTGAGAGCAAGAACCCCAGTCCAGTTTACTTTGTGATTGTTCATTTTTTTTAGTGAACGGATTCAATTCTTCCTTCAAGCCAATGAAGATTTTTGCAAAATGCAGTTAGAACTAAAGGTAGTGTAGCATCACTGTGTGTGAAGTAATTGGCTAGTGAATGAAGAAATAAGCATGCTATTGCATCTGCAGAAAATCACAGCCTACTGTTATTAAATAGCATTTTTTCTTCACACTCATCTCGAGAAAGATAAGTCTCACATTGTGAGGGAGTGCTCTGTAATATCTGTCTCTGTCATAACATAATACAGGTTTGGTTGCTGCCCGGATCAGGACTCTCCCACTTTCTAAGGATGGGTTTAATTTCTCCTCAGAGAAGCTGTGTAAGCGATAGCCTTCAGCTTGTTTGTATTCAGTGGGAGGGGAGAGAGAGACAGCTCCCTGAGGTGATTCATCCCATCCCCAGCTGTCTGAGATGGATTGGGTGAATCACTCCTCTGACATGCCCCACTCTTCACTCACCAGGGAGGAAATCTGGGCTATTCACATAGACAGGATGGTTTGCCATCGGGTTGCAGCATTATGTGATATGAATCCCACCCCAGGAGGGTGGTTGGAGCTCATTTGTGGTGTGGCCATGGCGTGTGCAGGTGTGCTCAGGCTCAGCTTACACAGAGCCACTTTGCTCTTGCTGAGCCTGGGCTGCAAACCCCTCAGAGGATTTGATCCCTTTAATGGCTGGTTTTGCTGAATGCAGGTTGCTGTCATTGCTTGTGCCCCGCACCTCTAAGCATATTAGCTTAAATTCAGCTTAAGGTCTGTACATGCTGCAAGCAGCCTTTGACTGCAGTGGCAGCACACCTTACATGTCACAGAAAGGTTCCAAGCTCTGGTCCTTTGCCACTCCATAAATTCTTTAAAACCACAATGTGCTGAACATCAAAACATAGTGAAAAGTTTTTCTTTTTTGTTTTCTCTGACCTTTTCTGAGACAGTGTTTTCTGTTAAATGATGCACTACCTATCCCCATTTTCAAAGCTCAGAGGATTTCAGTTTTAGAACACATTTAAAATGCATATTTCATTTTTTTTGGTTGTTGCTGATGCATATGTACCCACAGCTAACAACAAATAAATAAAAAATCATGGAGTGAAATCTAATTGAAAAAGTGCCTAGAGTTAAAAACACATTGTTCCCTAGTAGAAAGAAAAAGTTATGCATGATTTACCATTTCAGCTTACTGGGATTTAATTTTGAGGTTTAAGCAGATTTTTGTATATTTAGATGGTTGAAACTAATGGCTGGTTTTGTTTTTATTTTCCTTTTTAAAAACATTTATACAATAATTTCCTACTGCAGAAAAGACTTATTAGATTAGAAATTAACCAGCTGATGAAATCTTTTTCAGATCTTTCAAACACGTAGCTCTGCTGTTCTGCTGCTCCTTTAGTGTAGAACAGACTCCAACCTCTCTTCCCTGGTTTAGGAGAAGTCTCTGGCAGAATCATTCTGGGCTCGAATGATTTCCTGCCCTTGTTAACCTTCATTTTCCTTTGGTGACAATGTTCCCTTCACCTTCTTGCATGTTGGGCTCTTGACCCCTGTATAACATGACTTTGATCACTTCATCCTTCCTATTGCCTGGTTTATCAGGGATTCATTAAGTGCAGGAGAACTTTGCTCCCTGTTTTTGCTGGAGGTGCAGAGGTCTGTTCCCACGGTGTGTATTGCAAGTGCAGGAAACATCTTTCTCGGTCTTGTGGTCAGAAAAGTTTAGCTGGATGTAGACACAGAGTTTAGACACTTCTTTAATCCCGGAAGACTGAAGTTTGACAATGTGGTAATATCTAGGGTTTGAAATGGCAAGATTCAGGTAATTTTAAAGGAAGGAGTGGTCCCTCTGTGTGTCAGATTGAGTGCTGTCATCAGTTGTGCCTCCACTATCAGACTGAATTTCATTTCTTATTGTATCAAGAGAATTTGAGAACACAGACTCTGCAAGGTGCTTGCGTCAAGAAACTTGGGCTTTGTTTAATCGTGAATGTCTAATTTAATTCCAAAGTTTGAACATCCATTCCTCAAAAGTATCTTTCTGGATAAATTTGACATTGTCTACATCCTTCGTATGGCTTCAAGCGTCTCCTAAATGGAAATGGTTGTACCAAAATGCCTGGTTCAGAGCTACTTCTTGTGTCCTCTCCTGATCCAAAGGCCTTAGAAGTCCCTGGGAAGGTCTCCCGTGACTGACGTTTGTAATACTTAAGTAGATGATATGTGTCAGACAGGAATTTGGTTCCAAACTTGACACATGAAATGCAATTTTGAAGTAGGTGGTTTTTCAGTTGGAAGATTTCTGTAGCTGAGATGATTGATGATGAGCAGGCTGAATGTCCTCATCTGATTAGGACATGATAAAATACATCAGTCAAAACCTCAAGGGGCTGGATTGGATGGTTCATAACATAACGAGATATTCTCAGTTAGAGAACACAGATGTTACAGGCAGTTGGCTCAGTTGACTAAATACAGTTATAGAGTCACAAATGTTCCTCCCAGATGGTTTGGATCTTCAGTATCAAAAATGTGTGTTATTTACACAGTGCTAGAACCAAACAGGATTACATGCTCCACTCAAAATTCCTGATCACCTTTCTGTTCCTTGAGTGCTGAGGTTGCTTCTGTTAGAGCAGATGCTCATCCTGTAGTAGAAGGGTTTCCAAAGTATTCATCACCGAGCACAAAAACAGTTAAAAGAAAAATGAAATTAAAGGCAGCTGGCAATCAGTTGAGTTTAGAAAACTGAATTTCTTAATAGCTCAAACTTAATTCAAAGCAGTTAGTCTTTCAGGTAATTTCCACCAAGGAGATTGTTGCTGAATCTCAGGCAGAGCTTTGCATGTTAACCACTGTGCATTCATCATCAGCAATTTTTTGAGTATGAAGGTATGGACTTGATCCAACCCAGTCCTCAGTGCAATATATCACATGCTCATTTAGTATGTGCTTAATTGCTCTCTCCTAGGTAGTGCTTTATGAAAGAGGCTTTTAAAGTTTCCGATATTGTCTTTGTATTTTGCAAGATTAGACATGGAATGTGAATGCTCAATAAATATATCTCTGATTTCTTGGTCTTAAAGTAAGGAGTCAGACTGAACTGGCTTTAAAATTTACAGTGAAACTTACTTAAAGGTATTACTCTTTGGAAATAATAAATTACAGTTTCAGCTAGAATGAAATATTTCTCTTTGTTTCGTACATAAGAGGTGCAATTGTTTTCTGTGTGTATGAAAAAAAAAAAGACAGCATAAACTCTCTCCCAGACTTTGAAATAAAGGCTGTTCAAACTAGTTGTTCAGATGCTAAGCTGTCCTCTTAAGTGAGAGAGAGAAGATGTAGTGTCACACTGTAAACTGTCCTGTTAAAGGGTTGACTCTCCCTTTGGGTTTGTGCAGTAGAAAGTGCAGTGTAAGCTGTGTTGCTGGGAGGAACTTAAACTACTGGGTGCAAAAACGGGGACTCCCAAGTTTGAATTCCAGGTCTTTAACTCCTTCCCTAGCCTTAATCTTGGTAAGGAACGGCGAATCTTTAAGTAAAATGGAAACAGTGGAAGTAATGCATCTCTGCTTGACCAATGCAACAGGATTTGGTCCTGCAAAAAACCACCCTGCTGTTTTCTCCCTGTGGTTTCACAGCAAGTTATAAAATCAGGGTTAATTCACTGAACCACACTGCAGGGTAATTTAATGAAGTACAATGTTAAACTACTCTATAGTTTTCTTTTTTTTTTTTTTAATGTAGATGTTGTTTCTGTGGGGTGGGACCTTCATTCAGTAGTCCATTGTCCCCAGTCCATTGTGTCATGAATGTTGTAAGGGACTTCCCAGTTTACTGGAGCAGTTGGCTGCTTAGAGTACCTCACAGTCATATATCCTAAAGCAAATAAGTAGATATACATTTAGATGGAAATAAGAATAATAAACTACATCTCTGTCTTGTGTAAATGCAAAATACAGAAATCAAAATGGGAAAATTCCACTTCCCTCTGTGGCATTAGTCATCGTGAGAGCTTGAATGCAAATATAGAGCTTCAATTTATTAAGGATTTGGGGATCTGAAACACATTCCAACAGGATTTGAAAAGCATACAAGAACTGTGCCAAACAGATTACATCTAGAAATATCAGATGTGTGTTACCCTTCAAATGTTAGTTGGGAAAAGGGAAAGAAGATGCAAAAGAGGAAGAAACAGAGGTGCAAAAGAGATGTATGTTTTTCTGGTATGGAAAACTCCAGAAACTCCAGTCTTTTACTGTTTGATAATATAATTAGGTAGTGTTTTGACTAGACTGATTTGATAATGATGCATAGAAAAGGGCAATTTAATCTTGGCGCAGTAACTAGGAATGTTTGCCTCATTGCTTTCTATGTCTTAATTTCTACTTTAAATTAAATGTCTTCAGCTTCTGAATGTTTTATATTAGAAACCTTCCTTTACAAACCTTCTATTTTGAGCCACTAATTAATTTAATGCACAAGTTAGATATATCATGGGATTGCAATAGATCAGGAACATATTTTTGTTCTCTTTCTGCATCTCTAAACTCTATTAAGATACAGCTCAAACCATTTGTGCATTGAGGAGGACATGCACATTTCTTATTCCCTCTCAGATGTTTCTATTAACTTTTTGATGGTCCTTGTGCTCTTATTCCCTAAATATTTGTACTTCCATTTATTTGTACTTCATGTATCTTGTGTGAAAAAAAATCAAACCACTGCACAAACACTTGCTTTAGAAAAATATGTCTGTTGACTGGAAAGGAAATTAACCCTTTATGCAAAGGCATGTGCCTTGTGGTCTGTATTACCCTCACTCAGAAGGGTGATGTGACCAGAGTTGTTAATTCCGTGTTCAATCAGTGAGCCTTCCTATAACTAACAAAAGAGCCACACTTATGTTACCTGGGGTGAAGGTTATTAAGGAGTGGAGGCTGTTGGACTAGAGGAAGCCACTCAGCTCCTGTTTGGTGGATGAGAGTGACAATAGGCAGATTTCTCTTGAGTTACCCACTATGATTACTTTCTGATGTTTCTTTTGAGCATCTGTTAATGTTGAGGGTTGTTGAAGTAGGTGGACCACTGTTTTGACCAGAATAATAATCCTTTACTTGGATCTAATAGAATACTCTTTTCTGAGAAACTTTGAGAAGGCTCCACTTGGATGGTGTAGTTCCATCTGTGACTGCTCTTCCACCTCATTTGATCTCCTTGAGGTCAAAACAGAGTCTCCTGTTTACTTCAAACTGCGAAGTATTGAATCACTCCTTTTAGTAATAAACTTGCCATTTCCCACTTTGGATTCTACAGAACTCTTGCTTTGAAAGACTGAGCTTGAACAAAATAATTTATCCACCTAATGAGTGCCAAACTTGATTCAGCCTGATGAGGACAAAAGCACTGTAGAGGGAGAAGGGTTTGATTTTGTATTCTGTTATCTGAGGCCTGAAAAACTGTATGGAAGGATTTAAAGCAGATGCAGGAATTGCTGTACAGTCTTCTGTGCTAACCAGCAGGTTATATCAGATCAAATAACGATTTTTATTCTTTTCTAGGGAATCAGTAGCCTCTTCAGTTCCTTAAAAGTGGTGCGTCTTCTACGGCTCGGTCGAGTTGCCAGGAAGTTGGACCATTATCTGGAATATGGTGCTGCTGTGCTGGTGCTGTTGGTGTGTGTGTTTGGGCTGGTGGCCCACTGGCTAGCCTGCATATGGTACAGCATCGGGGACTACGAGGTTATAGATGAACTCACCAACACAATCAAAACAGACAGTTGGCTCTACCAGTTGGCCCTGAGCATTGGGACACCATATCGCTACAACACCACTGGCTCGGGGCAGTGGGAAGGAGGACCCAGCAAAGACTCCTTGTACATATCCTCTCTCTACTTTACCATGACAAGCCTTACAACGATAGGATTTGGAAACATAGCACCGACCACTGATGGAGAGAAGATTTTTTCCGTGGCCATGATGATGGTTGGCTGTAAGTAGAACTCAATTTTGCTGCGTTTAACCCAAGGGGAGTTCTGTGGCTGGCATGAGGGTTGCATAGCACACTTGCTGTAAGCTTTCTTGACATCCTAAAAAATCTGAAGGCCCTGTAAATAATCATGAAATGAACTTGGAATTATGGAAAGTGGGAATTGAAATTGTGTAGCTGCTGTAGCTTTTAAGTTGTTTGCAAAACTAAGTGTTCTGGGTACATAAGTGTGCCCACAGTCAAGTTTATATTGAATTCAGGGCCTCAACTTTTCACTTTAAAGATGGCTTTTATCACATTTGAAAGGTCTTGGCTAGAATTTGGTTAAAAGTACAAAGTGTATTCCAATTCAGGTAGTCTGACTGAGTTTTGCTTATAAACTTGCACAAGCTTGGAAACATTTCATGTGGTTTTATCCAATTCTTGAAATATTTAGTGATTCCATAAAGTGATTGTGTACTTTATTGTAATGGTTTGAGTTACAAGTCCGAATTTTATCTTCTGAATGTGGTGACCTTTGTCACCAGCAAAGCTAGAAGTGAAGGAAATTATAAGACACTACACTGCACCTTCCTGCTGTTTCACAGCTCCACTGAAATACTCTAAAATCAATAGTGGTAAGGCACATTTCTCATTTCATGTGCTGGCAAGGTTAGACCACTGAGCATCTCTACAGGTTAATAGGAATCTTCCAAATATAGTGAAGACAACTTAAAATGTTAATACCATTTGGGAGAATTATTTTTCTGTTAAATAATTCTTGGTATTTCTCTGTTGCTTTCTATTTTCTGAGCTCCATACAAACACTAAGCAATTATGTAACAAGAGAGCAAACAAAACCTTTTGATAATAAGATCTGCATAATCTCTCTGATAATTATCTCAGCTAACACTTTGAGCTCATCTCAGAGAAATACTGAACTATAAAAAGGAAGCTTTCTTGCTACAGTCTTTCTAGGTCTTTAGAAGATTAAATCCATTTGTTTGGAGATTTTGAAGTGCTTTTTAAAGAGAGGTTGCGGTTTTAGGACTCTTCTTGCAGTGTGGTGCAATGAAATTTCTGCCAAACATCGTCTCTACATGATGGGTTGATGTGTTCCAAAACATTTCCAAGTTCATAAAAAGCAAATCCCCAAGGCAGAGCATCAATGAGCTGTTGCAGATAGGTCATCAAAACCCTCTAGGTGCTGTTGTGCCATTTGTTGAAACTGCTTTGTGGTATTTACAGAATCTGGAGACTTGGAGAATAAAGTGAATATAGAGGATTTTATATATATATAGTGATATTTGTGTCCCTTGGGGTTTTTTTGGTGGGGACTTCTGTTGTTCTGCAGAGGAGGGTCCCACAGAAGGAACTCAGTGGTAAATGACTTAGGGTGGGGTGAGAGCCATAAAAACATAATGAATGCTACTACTACTATTTATAATGATAACAACAACAACAAAATACATACATGGCCTCAGTAAGTGAAAATGAAGTGGCGATTGTAACCTGCTTTGTATTTGTTCTAGGTGGATTTGTTCTTGCTTTTTCATCTCTGAAACATGTTAAAGATAGGGAATAGACACTGCAGTATCAAAGCTGGCTTTTACCACAGCCTATGTATGTGCCACTGTCAGATCTTAAAAAGTTTTTATAAGTGCTACATACAAAATTATTAAGTGTCCATGTCAAATTTGTAAGTGGCAACTGTGAGCTTAATAGGTGGAAAACCTTGGGTAGGTTTATAGGCTTTTAGACAAAGTCAAATGTAGATTCTAAAATTTAAGAAGCATGGCAAAAGGACAGTTGAGTTGCTTATTGCATAAAAATAATACCATCAAATGTGATGTGTCTTCTCTTGTGAGTCAGGTGAAGAGCATTGTGGACTGCAAGAGTACAGACTCTTTAGTTTATTTACCAGTGTGAAAATGCTCAATTATCATCAAATGGTTGAATCTTTTGCAATGACATCAATGCAGATTTAAAGATTCACAATTCCTGCACATTAGTGTGATGACTGCCCCTGAAATCCAGAAATCCAGATGATAATACAGAGCAGTTCCTTGATTGGTTGAATACTGGTTAGAAAATACACCAACTCCCAGACATGCACTGGTCATGGGCTTCATACTTGCAATATCCATGCAAAGAGGTCAGACCTTCAGGATTTTATAGACATGCTTTGCAGGGCCAGCTGCTGAAAGCCTGACACTCTGAGCTCCAAAATGAAATAGGAAGGCACAGCAAACAATCAGTCGAAAAGGCAATTTCTCAGGCAATCAAAGTGGCCAGTGAGCCTGGGAGAAGGATTCGGGCCCATGAAAAGGTGTAACTAAGAACTGAAAATTATTTGAGTAGTTTTCGAACCAAGATGTTTTAGTTTCTCTTTTGAAACTGTCTTTTGAGATAAACATTCAGCTAAATTCAATTACAGTTCAATCAATAAAAATCTCTGCTTCCCAAACAGACTCCTGTTATAAGCAGAGAGAGGCTGTGAAATACCTTTGGTAGTTCTCCCGAAGAAGTTTGCTAATACCAATAGCTGATATTGGCAGTGCCTTTTCTAGCAGACTCTGCCAAATAAATGTCTTAAACTTAGCACTGGAATCAGAGATAGTAATTCATCACAATCCCAGCTGCCTACTCATGCAAACTGCAGATAGGAAAGGAAATCTTCGCTGCCTTGTCAGCGAGAAGCGGCTTGTTCTGAAAGCCCCAAGTTTCCTATTCACGCCAGCAAAGTTATCAGGACCTGGGAGGAGTATTTGGAAAGACTTGCAAATCCTTCTGGTGGGCAGGATTGCAAAGTGGTGTACTTGTTAAAAATAGCCAGGTTCAGATTCTGTAGGTGCTGATAAAGCATCTCTCCATGCGGGGCAGTGGCGGGGGAAGCCCTGATGAATGGGGATGCTTTTCAGTTTGATTGGCAGTTTGTCATTTCTTTGTGCACTGAGGACAGATTGAGTGGGATATTTAGACGGAAATACATCACCTGTCTTGCAGGAAAGAGAGCTTTGAATAACTTAACCTCATCTTTCAGAGCTTACTTCAGATTTCTTTTTGCCTGACTTGTTTTATCTTGGTGTCCAGTGCTGTTCAGCAATATTTTTTCTGCTGCTTCTTGACACTTGAAAAGCTAAAAATAGCAAACATAAAGCATCCTATGACAAGGGAGCAAGTTTTTACAAGGGTTATTGTTTAAATACCTATTGTGCATTTGCTGCCTAGAGTTGCTGAATATGCATTGAAAATCTGATTTTTGTAGCGCCTTTTGTGTTGATCTAGGTTATTTTATCCCCTCTCTGTGCAGAGCAGAACAAATAGATAGGTCTGTCAGATCCTTTGAATGGATGAGGAATCATTTATCATTCAGGAAGGTCCTGTCTTATAAACCTTCCATTATCTTCTGTCAGCTCACAGCCTCCAAACAGAAGCTCAGTCTCTGCTACTGCATGTTGCTCTAGTTCAGTCCACACGCAGGTTTTAGGCTTCTGCAGCCCAGCCATAGATGCAGATGTAAAATTGAGAGGGCTTGTGCCTTTCACAGGAAAAATAAAAAAGAAAAGAAGAATTAGTCAAGAGAGAAAACAGAAAGAAACTTTTGGTTCATATACCATTATTACTGTCTTGCAACTCCCCCCACTGCCAGGACTTCAGTGAGCAGAAAGTCAGTAAAAGGCAAAAGGCATTTTGGGAAAGGTGGCAGTACGGCAAGGTGAAACAGCTTGCAGAATTCAGGAGGGGTGGGGTTTTCTGAAGGAACAAGAGTTCATGTACTGCCATATGCCTCCTTCCTTCCTGTGCTTCCACTGGGAGAAAAGTGACCAGCTTCCCAGTGTCCTGGCTGAGGCTGGGATAGAGTTAATTTTCTTCCTAGTAGCTGGTGCAGTGCTGTGTGTTGGCTGTAGAATGAGGATAATGTTGATAACACACTGATGTTTTAGTTATTGCTGAGCAGTGCTTACTCTGAGTCAAGGACTTTTCAGCTTCTCGTGCTCTGCCAGCGAGGAGGCTGGGGGGGCACAAGGAGCCATGAGGGGACACAGCTGGGACAGCTGACCCAGACTGGCCAAAGGGACCTTACACACCATATGGTATCACTTTTTTCTTGTATTATTTTATCATATCTTTATTATTCCCCCCCTTCCTTTTCTGTCCTATTAAACTTTCTTTATCTCAACCTATGAGTTTTACTTTTTCTTCTCATTCTTTCCCTCATCCCACTGGGGGAAGAGTGAGTGAGTAGCTTGTGGGGGTTTTAGCTGCCTGCTGGGTTAAAGCACAACACCCAGCTTGCAGCTCAGAGGGGCTCTGACACACTCCTGTGTGCTTCTGGTGTAACCTGGAGGAATCGATTTACCTCTGTCCACGTGTAAAAATGAAATTGCTCTGAACGGCACACAGCAGATTGCAAAGTCAGTAAAAATATGGCACATTTTTATGTGCCATAAATATAGTATTTACATGAGTTTCTTCGTCCAGCTGAGTGAGCCCAGCCCAGTGCATACTTCATGCAGGCAACAACAGAAATCCAGTATATTCCACTGAAATGCTCCGAAGATCCTTACTGCGAGGGAAGGTCAGAACATGATATCTAAGGGAAGAGTGTCAATAAACATTGAATACTTCACTGCTTCTCAGGATGTGAAAGACACAGAAAAATCTCTTAGTTACCAATCAATCCCCAGAAGAGCTGAGAAAAGGTGCTTTGTTGTTCGTCCTTTGTTGTTCTTCTTCTTTATCTACATACTTTGTTACTTTGGCATCTGTTTACTCCAGTTTTATGGGGAGGTTGTTGTGGGGGAGATGATATTTTTCAGTGACTGGTTTTAAATTATGGTGAAGACAGGCTTGGTAATTCAAATTGGTTTTGCATATGAGCAGAAGAATTTGTTGTGGTGATTGTACAGGATAGCTTTTCTTGAAAATGTGAGCAATTTCTAGACACTTCTTTCAAAAAATAAGTTTCTAGTTTAATGGCTTGAAATGCTGCCTTCTTGTTGACATCTTAAAATACCCAGGTTGATGATTTTAAGGTAGGAAAAGGAAACAGATGCAATTGCTGTCACTTTGAACCCAAGTTCTTATTGTTAAGGGGAGAGATGACAAAGGCAAGTGTGGGTGGGTTCTTCTTGTCATGGAATCATGGAATGGTTTGGGTTGGAAGGAACTTTAAAGAACATCTAGTTCCAGACCCCCTGCCATGAACAGGAACACCTTCCACTAGAAGGTGTCTGCTAGACTCATAGATATCCTAGGTATGTCAGCTAGACACATAAATATAGCTATCCTAGATATCCTAGATATGTCTGCTGAACACAAAGATGTCCTCCTCTGCTTTTAATTTTACTAAACAAAGAGAATAGGACATGCTCTTTCCTTTTTAAAATGAGTGAGATGCTCTTATCTGAGCCACCCCTGGTCCTAAACCCTCCTGTATTTGGCAGACAATGCTCATGCCATCCCCCCTTGCTGCTGCTCACCTCTTTTTTTGGAGTTGTGACATGGTCTGCCAGGGATTGTCAGTCATCTCTCCGTTGATCTGTCAAACCTAATTCATTATTTAAGTGGGTTCTTTCATTGTTCATGTAACATTCATCAGTTCCCTGCCAATATATGGTAGTTAGCCACTTGAGTGCTGTTTGTATGAATCATGGAGGTTTATCTAGTAAATTTGTTAGGCAGTGGCTGAGCCCACGCACTGACACAACAGTGTATAAATGTAGGAAAGCGCTTGTCTGGCAGACTCCCAGACAAGCAATCCCAAGAGTCCATAGGATTTAATTTTTGATCCTGAGGAAAATGTATGTGTAAGATAGCACCTTCTAGCAAAAATCATTGCCAGTAACGTAGATTAAATCATATTTCTCACAGCAACAAATAGTAATATGAGAAGGCTTTACATCTGTAGGAACTCATAGGCTGGAGTGTTTAGCGATAGTTGAAATCCAACTCTGCCCTAAGGGTGTCCTACAAGAGTCAGTTCTGTGTAAGGGCAGTTTCTTTTCATGCAGAGATGTGGGATGTGGGAGAGATGTGGCTCTGCATCACCTGTCCAGGAGCTGCAGAAGGATTTGTTTGACTTCTTCAGCAGTAGAGGCCTGCCAATTTTTGCACTTCTCCTTGCAGTTTCTTAAAATGTGGGATGGGAGCAGGAATATGTCTCTTTCAACAACAGCATGGCCCCACTAGTGAGCTCCTAAATGCTTCTTAGAATCACAAAATCATAGAACAGTTTGGATTGGAAGGGACCTTAAAGCTCTTCTTATTCCAACCCCCTGCCATAAGCAGGGACGCCTTCCACAAGACCAAGCCTACCTGGCTTTGGACCCGTCCAGGGACGGGGCATCCATGGCTTCTCTGGACAACCTGTTCAGCACACACAGATGTAATCCTCAAACTGCATTTAGTGGGTGTGTGCAGGATGCTTCCGTAGCCCTCAGTGTGACATGGCTGCAGAGCTGGGTGACAGCCTGCACCCCCTGGAGGGATTGCTTGCAGGTTATTGCTGCGTTGGACTTAGCTTGACCCAGAGTGGTTTTAAACATTAAGACAGGGTGTCAAAGGTGTTCCTAGAAGGGCTGATTTGGGTGTATTTTTAGCTGTCTTGTTCTGGGCAGGTGGGCATTTGGCCTCATCACCACTATCCTGCTGGATGTAATAACAGAATTAACCTCCTGCAGCACCATTACCCTTGTCTTTGAAGGGAGCATATTTTGATATTTCAGAGCTTGAAGAAGGGTTCTCAAAAGGCCACGGGACACCTGAAGACTAGAGGTAAAGATTTATGTAACAGCTAGGTCAGTGATGCCATTTTAAGTGAGACTGGGGATGAATTTATTAGCTTAGTATTTCAGATGAGGCAGAGAGAAAGGTGATAAATTCTTTAACATCCAAATCAGGACAGAGTAAAACTGTTCATTTGTATTTACCCATAAGTGCAAATGGAAGAAAGCGATACAGAAAGTTACAAGAAGTTGCAAGTGGAAATTTCCCCTTTTGAGTGCCACTGAAAAAGCATTTTGACACTTTTGTACTGCTGAACCATAGTCCAAGTGCTATTAGCTCTACAAAGCATGGATATCAAGATCTTTCTGTGACTTCTTTTAATTGTAAGTAATCTTAGTTATGTCTCATAGATGGAGCAGGAATATTTCCAGTCAGGGTACTGGTCCCAGTGCAGCAGCTGAACTTGGCTTAATATTCTCTGAACAGCTGCATAGAAAAGAGAGTATAATCATATCAGTAGCCTACAGTAAAAAACAAATTACTCTTAGGGAGTAAAAGGTCTGGCATCATCCACTTTTTAATGGAACTTCAGTGTAAGAGTGAGAAAAGACCTCTAAGATCAAGTCCAACCATTAACCCAGCACTGCCAACCCCACCTCTGTGTCCCTAAGTGGCACATCTACACATCTTTTAAATCCCTCCAGGGATGGTGACTCCACCACTGCCCTGGGCAGCCCATTCCAAATTTTTCCTAACATCCAATCTAAACCTTCCTTGGCTCAGCTTGAGGCCATTTCCTCTCATCCTGTCACTTGTTACCTCCTTTCAGGCAGTTGTAGACAGCAATAAGGTCTCCCCTGAGCCTTCTTTTCGCCAGGATAAACAACCCCAGCTCCCTCATCTGCTCTTCATAAAACCTGTGCCCCAGACTGTTCCCCAGCTCCACTGGCCTTCTCTGGACATGCTCCAGCACCAGATTGGGGTGGATAGAACAAGGACAGTTGGCAGAAACACCATAGTGGGGCCATATGTGCCTTGTTTTGCTTTAACTCTGTGGATTTTTAGATATTCAGGTTCTAGTTGATAGCAAAAACACATCTTTATATAAAAGAGCTTTAAAATTGTAAATCAGTCTCCTTGGGAAGCTTTATGGGATTTTTTTTTCAAGGTTATAGCTAGCATGTGTTTATGTAAGGTTTACTTTTATTGTCATTGTCTTGATATGTTTAAATGAAATTATGGCGTCAAGAGAGATAGGACAGTGAGTGGGAGAGGTAACAATGAAGAAAGAAATGTTATTTCCTGCTATTGAGCTATATTATTTAAAACAACTGAAAACTGATGTTAAATAAATTATATATAAATGGAGAAAATCAACCTTTATGCTCACATATAGTGCAAGTAATCACCTGAGATTGTCCCAGAGGGATTATCACATTGTCCTGGATTACTCAAAACAACTGTATCTCTCAGGAAGGAAAAAGTTTTAATTAGTCCAACTAGATCAGCAAATATATCCGACTAGCTAGCAACACAACACAGCAAAGCCTTATAGCATATTGTGCTAGAGGGATAAACAAATCTGAAATAAAAGGTACCCCCCAAGGTATCACACTGCTTGGATGGAAGGGGCTCAGGAGATCGTTTGTGTTTTCCTGTATTGAAGTTTCTGAAAGCCAAGCGAGTGATCTGACTCTGTGTCTGCACAGAGATCCTTGGCTAATTTTGTGTACTCATGAGAGAATCTCTGTGTGTGTTTGGCATTTAAAAAAAGGAGAGTTACCCAGCTAAGTTAGCCCAGTTACCAGGTAGGTCCTGCCTGATTTCAGTGGAGCTGGGCTCCTTGTTGGGCCCTACTTTCAGTGGATAAAACAGGTATTTGCTGTTAAATCTCATTAATATTGGCCCAGTTTTTCTCTCAGGTAAGTGCTATGGTTTATCATCTGGAGTGTGTGAAAAGTTAGGATGGGCAGTTAAGCAAGGAGACAAGTTGTTTTAGGAAGTGTCCCAGTGTAGAAAAATTGATCATACGAGTGAATCAGGCCTTAAAATACTATTTTATTTCAGGTCCAGCAAGAGATTTCCTTGCTTTAATTTTGTTAGGTTGACTTTCAGACCTGAAAAACTGTGTGACATTGTCGGACATCTGGAGAGGCTTTGTTTTTAATAAATATATAAAAAGCCCCAATCTCTGGGAGGTTTCATTATTGCAGTACTGCCTGTGATACTGTAATGTGTTTGGTCGTAGTTAGAGATATCAGATAATTGGATAAAAGATGACTGATACTGGCTTTTGGTTTCTCCTTGCTTCATTTCTGGAGTTCTGAAGTAACAATGTCATGTTCCTCTTGAAAATTCTGAGAGCACTGAGGACTCATCCTGCACATCTCTCATCCTCATTCATCTTTCCTGTAGCTTTTTCTGCAAGAACTTTGGTAGATTCAGGAAAAATTTTCCACTGGTGGAAGCATACTCTATGTGGGAGTGTGACTGCAGGTTCCTCCCTGAAGAGCTCTACCCCTTTCCCTTCAATGTGGAGGAAGGACAGGAGAGGATCCAAACTGGCATCTCTTCCCTGGGTACCTGCTGTGCACCCTGCTGAGTCAAATCCAGTTGTGTTTCAGTAGGAATATTTTGGTCATAAATGATTAAAACTAGTTTTCTTCCGCTGGCCAGCAGCCACCACGGATGTGTCAAGATGAGTTCGTGGCAAATTAATCTGATTTCTTTCTTTGACAAGATAACTGCCTGGAGAATAAGAGGAATTGAGTAGATACGATATATCTGAACTTTTTAAAAGGCTTCTGACACTTTTCTACATAGTCATCTTGTAGCAAACGAGTGAAAGATGATCTCAACACAGTCATAACAAAGTCGGCGATAACCGATTGAACAACCTCTCTCGAAATAAAATCAAGGGCTTCACTGTCAAAGCTGGAGGAAATTACCAGGGAAATTTTTGCCCTGTGTGTGATTCCATTCAACATTTTCATTAGCACAGTTGAGTGACAGAGCAGAGAGAGAGAGAGCACATCGGGAGAGTTATGGGGAGGGTTGCAAGTGGTTTGGATGACAGCATCAGAATCCATAATGATCCCAGTAAATTGGAAAGGCATCCCAGAATCATCAAGGTGAATGTCAACAGAAGTGAATGCAGTGCACCACATGTAAAGAGGGCAAATCAAATGCATAAGTGCAGTATAGGGAATAAATGGCTCTGCTGCTGAGAGGCTGGAGAGGATTTTGGAGGATAATAGATGGGGAAAGTGATAGGCAACTGCTATCACAGACTGAGTGTAACAATGCAACAGTGGGCTAAAACCTGTAAATCTCACTCTGCAAAGTATCAGGAGCAGTGTCATAGGCAAGCTGAAGAGGGCATTTATTCTGTAGGGACTAGGATTGGTTAGGTACGTTTTTTTTAATTTTTTTTTTTTAATAAATTTCCCTAAGGAAGCTGTAGACCAGCTGGAGAGATAGGAGATCAATAAAAACTTGTTACAAGGCAGGATCTCAGGGGAATAGTTGGAGGAACTGACTTTTGCTTAAGCTGATGAAAGCTTAAGGGGTACATGAAGGTTGACTTCTACCATGGAAAAAGTGTGCTTGAGAGGGAAATAAAAATGTTGATCCTCTATTTTTTCTGGAGGGCAGTGAGGTCAGTTAGGAGGGAGTGAAAGACTGATGTTGGAAACGGGGATTTCCAACATCGATTCACCAAAACTTCTCATCTGTGTGTGGATTCAGGTCATGGGCAGAGCCACCACCAGATTTGGTGGACTCCATTGATAAGTATCTGTCAGTCTTGCTGCAGGTATCCTTGCTCCTCCCTCAGTATTGCAGTTGGACCAGGCAATCCCTTGAGATCACTTCCAACCCTACATCCCTCTGATGTTGGAGAATAAGGTACAGCTGCAAATCCCTGTTGTGTGTTAACTGAGTCTAAGCTAGCCAAGCTCGCTTTCTCTAGGTGGTTGACCATCCTTAAGTATTTAGTGATTTTTTTGTGGTCCATGATGTAGTGGCTGCAAAGTTTGAGCTGTATGTTCACCCTACATCACTTCCATATTTAACTTGTAAGATGTTTATGCACTCACTGGGGTACCTTCATCCTGGGGAAGTTCAACTCTCTGGGGAAGTGCTGTTGTCATCCAAATAATGTGAGGCTTTGAGAAATGAATGGTAGTGTCCAGTGCTAAAACAAAACTATAATTTTATAATTTTTTTTTTAGCAAGTACAGGGTCTGTGTGGTAGCGTTCATATTCTCTAACAAATTCAGAAGGCGTTGTTTGGAGGAGATGATTCTTGCTTCAGTTATTTATGGAAGAAGAACCTGTTCTCACTGAGGGTCTGAATCAAGTCCCCCTGTAGGAAACAGAGGGAAATCAATTTCAGTAGAGGAGTTTTGACTTTTTTTGGCTTTAAAAGATTTTGTAACTGAAATATAATTCTGAGCTAAATATTCTTGCCTCAATGTTTTCATCAGGACTTTTTCATTACGAAAATTAAGACTCACACTGGAGAAAGAAAAAATACTGATTTTATGTTGGAATTTTAATTCCACCCCTTTTTTTCTTGTCTTTATTTCTCTAAAATATTTTTGTTTTAAATCCACATGTTTTGGTATAATGCACTGTTAAGAACTGTAGATGGATGGGAGTAGAATTTTCCTTGAAGTTTGAAAAAAAGAGAGAAAAGAGATATTTGGGGGCAATATTCTCACTTTCAGTAATTTCTCTCTTTTTCCAGGGGAAACTAAATAAATAGATAAAAGTAAGAAAACCAGCAGATAGAAAAAGATATTTTTCAAAAGTAGAAGATTAATAAGCTTTTATCTTACCTTGTCTACTTTTTTGTTGCATAACAACATGAAGGATTTTCTAATAGAGAAGAATATTTAATTTCTTCTAAAGTGCGTAATGAAAATTAAAGCATATTTCAAAGCTCTTTTATGAAGCGTAATCAGAATTGAAATAGGATGAGGTTGATGGAAAAAGGGTTTATAAATATCTGCCACTGATTTCTGCATTGTGATGTGACAATTGCCTTTCAGGTGTTTTTCTGTACTTCCCAGAATGATCTTCTCCATAACTTTACCAGGCACTGAAGTGAGACTGAGAGGCCTGTCATTTCCAGGGTCCTCCTTCTTGCCCTTCTTGAAAACTGGGACAACGTTGGCCAGCTTCCATTCAGCTGGGACCTCTCTGGGTTCCCAAGAATGCTCAAAAATCACTGAGAGAGGTTTTGCGATGACATCAGCAGCTCTTTGAGGATTCTGGGATGAATCCCATCAGGCTCCATGGATTTGTAGGCATCCAGTTGGAGCAGCAGATCCCAGACAACTTCAGGGTCGACTGGGAGGTGATCATTCTTGCAGTGATGGTCCTCCAGCTCTGAGACCACCCTGGTCAGTTATCCATGTTGAAGACAGAGGCAAAGAAAGTGTTAAACCCCTTCTGCCTTGTCGCTGTCCCTTGTTTGTGAGGTGACCATCCTTATCCCATAATGGGCCAATGGTATTTCTATACTGCCTATTGCCATTAATGTATTTGAAAAAACTCTTTTTATTGTCCCCCACATTTCTGGCAGCTTCAATTCCAGTTGAGCTTTGGCCACACAAATTCTCTCCCTGCAGTGGCAAGCAGCATCTCTGAATTCTTCCCCTGTCTCTTGACCTTTCTTCCACTGGGCATACACCTTCCTTTTTTGCCTTATTTCCAAGAGAAGATCCCTGCTCAGCCTAGCTGGCCTTCTGCCTCGCCTGCTTGACTTCCAGCATTTGGGAATTGCTTCTCCTGTGCCCTTAGGAGGTGATGTTTGAAAAGTGACCAGCAGTGATGGTGACTTCAGCACCTGCAAAAACGTTTTCCCAAGGGACCTTATTTACTAGTTCCCTGAGCAGCCTGAAGTCTGCTCTCCTCATGTCCTAAGTTGAGGTTTTGCTGTCACTTTTCCTGCTGTCAACAGAGATTTTAAACTCAATCCCTTCGTGGTCGCTGTGGCCAAGGTGGCCACCAATCTCCACTTCATTCACAAGATGAACTCTGCTGACAAGCAGCAGATCAAGGAGGGTGTCTTTCCGTGTGGGTCCCTTCCAACTCAACATATTCTGTGATTCTGTGAATTGGAGATGGCTTGGAGCAAAACACAGGTGAAGCTGCTGGTGTCTCGTGAGACCTTATGGAAGTGAAAATGATTGGTGTCACTGAGCACCTTGTCCCCTTTCTTCCTTGGGCAGGAGCAGGCAGGTGTTGCACCCGTGTTGAGGCTGCTCTGCTGACTCCTCTGGGAAGTTGAGGGGTAGTGCTGGCTGTTAAATGGGACGTTAAATGGCAGAATTAGAGAGATTTATCTGAAGCATTATTCTTGATTTCAAAATAATAAATCTTCATTGGCAGAACTTCCTTAGCAGTTTTCAGGGATTGTAACAGATGCACATTACTAGCGTTGTTCTTGATGAGCTTTGGAGCAGGTTTACAGTTTTATTTTGTAGATCCCACAGCCTGCTTTGGCCATTTTTGAAAAAAAGAAAACCACTTTTTCCTAAGCTTCAGATTGGAGTCCAGCCTTGCAGCTATTTTACATGTTCCACCAACTGCTAATGGAGCAATATGGGAAAGCACAAGCTTAGATCGAGACTCTGTTTTACCTGTTAAAACCCCTCCAAAAAACCAGGAATAACAGAAAATATTAACAAATTAAATCCTAGAGTGCTTTGCTAAACAGAGGACTTAATGATAAATACTGGGGCTCTCCCACATCTAGCTGTCTTAGGAAAAAGTGAGATTTAAACTCCCCTGCATTACAGACAGAGTTACAGCAAGAAAATTATTCATGGTTTAAACATGGGTGTGTTTTTATTTAAATGCTTCTTATAAGCATTTAAACAAATGCCTCTAAACGCTTGCAATATTACACGGCGTGATTAGAGGCTTTGAAAGTAGTTTAATGGAAGCTGCATCAGAATTGAACACCCACATGAACACTCAGAATAGGAGGGACAGGAAGCTGAGCTGAGCAGATTTGATCCAGCCTAATTAGTCAGGTTGTTGTTGTTTTTACAGCCTATTATTGATACACAAACACGCTGTTGAAGAATTAGTAATCTAAAACATTGCAGTTCATTAGAGTGTTTAGTGGTGTTCTAATAGCCATGCTCCATCTGGATGATAATAAGAAATAATGGACCATAGAGAAGTTATGCATCCTCACCTTCTAATCCATTTTCAGCCAGCTGGGAAAGCAACAAAGAGGATGTTTGCGGAAATATATCACTTTGTGATTATAAATTCAAAGGGAACAGAGTCCTCTGTTCTTTATCTCTGCACCAGGCATTTATTGTTTTCTTCCTTTGTGTGCTGCACTAATATTTCTGACCAAATTTATACTGTGGATAAAGGCACATCATTGTGTCAATATGACACAGACATCTCTGCAGTGGCATGGCATCTTTAATGGTTTTGATGTTGCTACAACTAGAGTGTCAGAATTAATCAGACTTTCTCATAGTTTATTGTCTTTTGGGTTGTAATTGTAGCAGCAAAACATCGTCACGTATAATGGAGGTTGTTAAGTAACGTGTTTTCATGTGTACATGAAAAGGAGAAGGAGTCAACTGTGGTCTCTTTTAATTGGCAGCATTTGACAGAGAAACAAGAGCTTTTGGGTAGACATGTCTAAAGGTTGAGGCTTTCATGTAGGAATGTGAAACTTTTTAGTTTCACTTACAGATCTGACATCTGTTAGAATTGTGAACTTTGGCATTTGATAAATATTGTAGTTCTTTATTCCTCTCCAAACCTAGGCTTGATTTATTGGTTTAAATGTTAAATGGCTGGGGGCAGGAACTCCACATGTTTTTGTACAGTGCCTACCAAACCATGCTCCAAGTTACAGGGAACCAAGATGAACAAATTAAAATATTTCAGGAATCAGGGAAAAGAAAAAAAAAGTCTGACTGCACTGAATTAGTCTGAATTTCTATAGTTGACTCCACATAACTGGTTCAGACCTTGGGTCTAATTCAAAGAGTGCAGGAGACATTTAATTTTTACCAATTTACAGTTTAACAGCTGAGTGAAGGCAGAGGTAAATGAGGGATGCTGTCCATTGCTCTGGCTGGTCTAATAGCCTGCAGTCAGGACATTTCATGATAGCCAGGAGTTCATGTGGGTATGAGCCACAGCATTTGTGGGAATAAATCAGGTAAGCCTTGTAGCTCATCCTAATTTAAAAAATAATAAAATACGTGCATTGTTTTGCTTCAGGGGATGCAGCCTACTAAACAGGACCAGAGGCAATTCTTTCTGCCAGGAGCAGTGTGTTCCATGGTAAATGGTTCCAGGATTAATATAGCCAGGGTACATGGGAACAGTACAGATTTGTGCTGAAATTAGTCCCTGTCTCTTGCTTCTCAGAAGAATGTGATGAGCATATGTAGGCATAAATGCCTGACATATCCTGATCTCTTAAATTGATATAGTAACGAGTAAGGCAGAGCCAATATTATTTAGCAGAATGGCAAGATATATCTGGCTGACATGACCAAGCCTCAACAGGTATGTGCTATAAATATGCAAAAGGTTTTGGAAGTCCCATTATAGACAATGGAGATGTGAGTTGTTTAATATATTAGGCAACATATTCAAAACACTGATGGAGTTTTGGGGAGTTTTATGTCTCATTCACTGCCAAAGAGATCTTGGCTTTTACACCATGTACATATTTTCTGAAAACATTTCCCATTGCAACCAACACAGAACATTTTAAACCAGTTTAGGATCTGTTCCTTGCTCCCCTTTTACCCTCCAAAACAACACAGAAATATTAGCTATAAAAAGGAAGTGTGAGATAACAGCTACTAACAGGCAAGGTTAAGATAAAACATCAAGCCACTACTCGGAGGTCCCTGACCTCTGAGCAGTAGGTCTTGGAGTGCTAAACCTTAAGAGTAAATTAATATTAGACACATTTTTTTTCCCTGAAGAACAAGAAACCAATTTAGGATCTCAGTGTTTTTGGTTTTTAGATTGGTTTGCATTTTTTACATGACATTTCCTTGGTTTTTGTTCTTACAACCTGTTTCTGTCTGAAAAATTTTGGATCAACCTTAAAAAAGCCCATAATGAAGTCAGTTCTACTGCTGATGAACAAACACATTGTTTTTGAATACTTTTACTATTGGAAGGATATTTTCAAAGTTTTTATGTATATTTTTTTCCCAGTGTGATCAGTAATTGCATAGAATTTGCTACTTCTGCCTATAGCTGTGGTTACTCTTACACATACTCCCAAAAATTAATGAAGAAGACTGTATTTTTCATGTAGAGCTACAACAAATGGAAACCAGTCAACTTAATTTTTCCTCAGATTTCATAAGAACATTCACCTTGACGTTAGAAAATATCAGGCCAAAACAAATTAGTCTCATGAAAGGAAGGAAGTTTAGAGTGGGAGGTGAAACTGTCTCAGCTGAGGAATGCAGTGTTCAGTCTGCAGATGATAAAACTTTAACTCCCTTTCTTGGTCCAAACTAAATATCCTTATTTTGTTAAAAAAACCTAACATTGAATACATATGAGTTTTGTGAGACAGTGTTACCTTACTTCCATTTCCTGCCCCAAATAAAATTTGGCAATCAACTTTATATTTGTAATATCCTTTTTCTTTCATTTTATAGTCGCTTCACACTGAAGATTCCTACATAAAAATATCAAGAAAATTGTTAGCAGAGTCAGAAGATGTGGTTGGAAAAGTGTCACAAAATGAGGACAAATTTTATTTTTTTGACAAATCCAGTTCTTAGGCTTTGATCCTATTAGTTCATTTTAGAAGCCAGTATTAAACAACGGACTTTACTGAATTACATTTGGGTGGTCTGGGTGTCTCATACATCAGATTCAGATGTTTTGACAATTACCCCATCGTTATCCTCAGAGACTCTATCCTCATGTGATGTTCTTCCTGAAATGGTTCCTGTGAAGATGGTAATTCATTTTTTTCCTGATCTTTCTTCCCAAATTGCTGACGTGGCACAACTTTTGACCTGGCGTGCAGCAAGGTAGTTTTGTGTGGCTATAACTGGAACCAGGCCACCTATGTTGTCCCAGGGCCAAGTCCTGACATAGTTTTTCTCCTTTTTTCACAAGCAACCAGAATGTTACCTCTATGGTTTTGAAAGTGAGGGGAGACCTACAGGATCCATAGACGTGATAATAATTTCACATTTTGTGACAAGGTAGAACGTGGAGTGTGATATCTTGGAAGCTGATTTACAGGGCATCTTTTCATTAACACAAGGAAATCTTCAGCCCCTATCTCCTCTTCCTCTTCCTCTCCCAAGCTGACTTTAGTCAGGGTGTATTTATGATGCTCAGATATTAAAGTGAGTATCTGTTAACTCAGAGTTATTTTTCTTATCTATAGTAGCATCTATATGTATAGGCAGAAAGTGAAGCCTGTGTTGTGCATCACAGTAGAATATGGAATTGCAAGAAAAAATGTATTTTTTTGTTTCTTTATGAAATTACCCATGCCATCCCATAACATAGTTGGAATAACATGGGAAATAATTGCTGCTAATTAAACGTTTCTGATTTAAAACCATTCCTGTAATCTAATTAGGCTAGTATGTGGCTGAGTATTGTATGGGCTAGTTAATAGAAATATTTTTAAGCAGGGATCATGGTGACATTAGAAAAGGTTAAAATTAGTTATGGTCAGGAATTTTTCTTCCTCTTTTTCAACCCTGAATATATAAATGAACTGGGATGGGAGAGCTGGCAGTGAGGTTTGTTCTCTCTTTTCCTTCGTGTTAGTAGAGGAGAGATTTTCTGCAGTTGTCTGAAACATTTATCACAGCAACACGCAGAAGTATTTTCTTTCCTTTGGGAGGTGAGTGCTCTGTGTTCTTTATACAGGATAAATAAGCTTTTTCACAGAATTATGTTGTCAAAGTCTTTAAGTACAGAATATCGGAGACATTTAGATATATACTAAAAAAGCATTTTGGGCCCATTTCATATCAGTCATTCTGTTTGCTTTGGCTTTAATCTTGCCCATTTTTCACTGCAAAATTTGATGCACACTTTTACCACAAAAAAGGACAGATTCCTACCTTTTTATAGGCAGTACCTACAGAGCTGTTCATTGATCAAGCACTTAATAGAGAGTGCAGCAAACTTATTTCAAAAAGCAAGGAGTCGCACTTGGCACATCTCTGAGGACCAAGGAAATATAAGTACCAAATAGGTGTGCTAAATTCTCTGGGGAAAAGGATTCCTTCTAGTGACTGCATTATCAGAGCTCATTTCTGTGTGTTTTGTGTGGATCCCTGAGATTTCACCTCTGCATAGGATGAGCAAAACTATAGGCAGAGATGGTCCAAGGGAAAAAATGGCAGACAAGTGTGGTTTTCCTCTTCCAGACCTTATAGGGGAAGAAGGGCACAGACTTTGGAGTGTCAGTAGTGACCTGAGGTGAAACTGGAACAGTTTTTCTGTGAAAGGGGCTTTTTTGCAGTGGAAATGTCTTCATGGAGAGGACATTTTTATTTTAGGTCTGTTGAAATTTCTGTAAGGGAAAGAACCAGTATAGTCAGATTGAAATATTTTATCTGGATCTTTTATTCTGTCGGTTCCATGAGGTGGGATAAAAGGAAAGGAGAGTTACAACATCCTCTACTTGGAGCATGCAGGAGGGGAATTTCAGGGCACTTTCTCCTCCTTCTTGAGAAGTTTATTCTCATGATTCTAATTTCATCACAAATTTTAGTCTTTGACCTCGTGGTTTTAATCCCTTTGCTAATTTTACTCCTGAGCTCCAGGTTGAGTGGGGTTTTGTGTAAGCACATCTTTTAATCTGGTACAGTGCCTTCTTAGCTTGTTTCTGATTAAAGGCTGAGAATTAGAAAATGCTTTTATGCACATACCCAAGTGTGTTCCAAGAGAGAACAAACTTTTCCTGATCCCAGAAGTTACTGTGAGACATTAAGGGCAGGAAATGTAGGCAAGCGGTGGCAAGTTACCCTACCAGGGGTATCAATGGCTTAGATGAACATTGAACTATGATGCTTCTTGTAAACTTAATTATCATATTATTGCAATAATGTCCTCTGGGAGGATCTGAGTTAAGGAAGGTTTGTAAGTGAGTTGGATGTTAAGGCTCAGAGAGTAAGGGGAAGGTTTGGGTTTGAGTGTGCTTTGCCTGTATTTGAACCCAGCAAGGAACATAGATTTGCTGACCAGCACATAGCAGAGACCAAGGATGGAGAGATGAAAGCCTTTGCATTCTATCATTTCTCTCCTTTTAAGCTGTTCAGTTTCCCACAGTGCATCAGTTTTTAAACTGAGACTTTAGTTTACAACATTTTTGCCCCTTTCATGAAGGTTTTTATTTTTTCTTTAACTTTTCCCTCTTTTGCCAGTTTCATAAAACCACCTGGTGTTTACTTTTTGTCACTTTGAGTGCTCACTCCTTTTCTTTATTCTTGTTCTCTTCTGTGTGTCACTCTATGGAAATAATCATGTTATTTGGAAAGTTCATTTGAAAGTTGCTTGGTTTTGTCTGTGGTGAGTCCCGTGGCTGGCAACCACAGTAAGGCATGGAGGTACCATGACACCCTTGTGCACTGGACATTAAGACTTGATTTACCAAAGGCAGAGTGAGTACAGGCAGCTGGGAATGTTACTGACTCCCAACATCCACATGAACAGTTTTGTGGGGATGTGCTGTTGTGCAGCTGTGGCCTAGAGTTGGTTTTCAGGATAGCCTTGAGCTCAGAGCGTCATAGTAACTTGTTTTCTGGGCTCTGTAGTGATCTGGTTTTTGTTTCACCTTCCGTATAGTATGTAGGGGGTAAAGGGTAATTTGATTGAATTTGGGATTTGATGTTCAACTGCTCCTAAGCAATTATTCCTGCAGACAGCAGGAAGGCATTTTTCAAATGCTGATTTATTTTTTCCTCTCACTGTGCTGGAAAACTCACAGATTACTGCTTTACAGCTTTTCTGTTTGCTTATCCCAGCTTTTGATCAGCTATAGAGCTACACAGTAAAAATGCTGACGAGATGTTCATCCGGAGTATTGAACAAATAAGAGGAGGAAATGCATTGTCAAAATTGTTCCTGAACATCTTCTCCTTCCTTTCCATCCCAATGACTCTATTTCCTAGAAGCTAACTCACCTGACTTGGGGTAAAATTCATCAGTGCAAATTATCATTACCATTATTACTTAAATAACACTGTTTAATTAAAAAGAAGATTTTGTCTGTTATTCTTTCACCTCTCCCTTTTTTTTTTTCCTTCCTCCTTTTAAAAAATTAAATGCCAGCTCTGTATCCACTCAACAGCCTCAGCAATTTAAATATTAAGTACCTGACCATACACTGACTTTCAAAGATGATAGATTGGAACAGCTGTAATGCAAAAAAATCTTTGGAAAAGCTACCCAGAACCAAGGATGTCAGTGCTCCCTACATTTGCTCCCTACATTTTAGTATCTGTCTTAGTGGTGTTTCATTTGTTAAATGAAAAAGCAGTTGTGCTGATAAGGATAAGAGGCCTGATGTTAGAAGTCTAATCTGCTGGTAAAGCTGCCCATGTGTTTCTGATGTTCCTGCAAGTGCCATGAATGCCAGGAGGAAGCCCCAGCCTCATCCTTGCTCAGCAACCACTGATGGCTCAGCTGGGTCACAACCAAGGCTTGTCGAGGTTGCACCATGGGGATGCTCAATTCGTTTGGGAGCTTTGAAATTGCCAGGCAGGGAAAGCTTGAGCAGGAAAATAGTATAATGTGTGTTGGAAGATGGGTTATGAAGAAACTGAGGTCAGAGGGGCTTTGTGTGCATTTGAAAGCTGAAAGAGGGGAGAAAGAGGGAGTACAACATTTAGCAGATGATTGAGGGACACTCGTGCTGTTTGTGTGCCCCAGTGCTGAAACTGTGGCTGTCCTGGGTTAAGGGCAGCTGTGTGACCTGGCTTGTGAGAGGAGGGCTGAGCTGTATTTCTTGGTAAGAAAAGGGTATATACGTGTCTTTCATAAGACATGTATGAGATGTAAATATACAGCACTCTACACAGTGCATACAGAGACCTTCTCCATGCATGCACAGGCAGACTGGCTCTTTAACCATGTCCTTGACCACTGTGTGAAGCTGAGGGGTCATTTAACCTCTTCCCTAAGATGATGTGAAAGAAATTGGAAAGACTGTGTCTGTATAGTATGGGAATATACAGTGAAAGGAAGAGAGAGCTTTGATATGATGACAAAACCATAAATGCTGCATAACCTGATGTCAAAGTAGCTTAGATAATTTCTTAAATAAGAAGATAAATTGAAATGCACTGTATTTGTAGTCTAATGGAAGCAATAGCTTAGGTATGCTGAATGTCTTTTAATTACAGTTTTCCAGGATGGTTCTGAGCCGAGAGTTTTCTTTACGCTTTATCTTGTGACAGATGCTTTATAGGCATTCCAGTCACTCAAGCTGCTATATTTAATGCATGTATTACTGCTAACACAGAAGGTGTTAATACCCAAAATGATGTTTCCTTTGAAAAAGCCAGCAGCATTTATTCTCACTCTTTATCTTTAATGTGATTGTCAAGATTTTGCTATGTTGGAGAGGGAAATTATGACATTCAAGCCACCTCAGAGTAATAATTCCATTAGAGCACTTTCCAATTCCTTAGCTATGGCCTTGCCTTCTTTAATTAGCAGAGAAATTTAATAAAGATGTATTAGTGAAAGGAAACTAATACTTGGAGTGTTATCTGAAGATAAAAACAAATACCTGCTTTACTGTTACAAGGGTGAGTAAACATGGACAGCTGAACTGGATCCACAGGATCTTCTCCAAGGATTTGCTTTGAATGGTGAGCACCAGAGGTTACAAAAATGCCCCGCCACAACAAATCTAAGCACTGGCTGAAGCTACAAACCTTTTAAATTCTGCAAGTGCCTTTTACCTGCTTCCTGGATGGGAGCATGGGCAGAAAAATATGGAAATTGCCAAATGAGTTTGGCAATATCTGGTGAATTTCTTGTTGAACACGGTGGGTATCTGAATGTTGAAAATCCTGTGAACAGAAGCTTATAAGGCAGAGTGGCTATGAGGATCCTCTGCCCATCTAAGACCCACCACCACAAGTGCAGTTGGAGTCAGTAGTTACCCTTTGAAAGGAGCCAAGGGGGGTTCACTGTGACAGAGTCACTGCCCTCCCTCTACTGAGGGGAAGCTGATCAGAATATTTCCCTAGAACCTGGGCAACCATCCTTGGTCTGAGGGACTTCAGTCCCCCATCTTTCACCTTCTAGATGTCCCAGGTCACCTTTCCATCTTATCCCTCTTACTACACCTTGCCCTGGCCTTCTATCTGTTTCTTTCCCAGATGAACTGATTCATTTGTGACTAAGCCTGGTCACTTTTAACTCTTTCCCACATCCTCCTAGTGTCAGCAATCTCCAGTGATTACAGGTCCCTTTGTCTGGTCCCTCCCATATCTTTGCCAACTCTCTCAGTCTCTGCAGAAAAACAGCACAGAAGGTGACTTGGGACTATTGTGATTAAAAAGAGAAGCAGCTGATGATTCTGAGAAATTCCATGGCTGGTCCTTATTATAACACAGTGATGGAGGCATCAGAATTTGCTTAACCTTTTCGGCTTGTGCTTCTTCCTTGGATCTGTTCCGTGATGTCCAAAGACCCTAACAGTGATTCATTTTTCACTTTGCAAGGCACTCATCCAAGTGAAATTCTGCGTCCTGAGTGTTTATGCTGAAATACTCTGGCGTGGGAGCCAAGCTGTGTGTGCAGACCAGTTTTGCCTGCAGTACCCTGCCCTGGCTTCTTTTTGTCAAAAAATTTCTATGACTAAGAGCATTTAATACAATTACATAATCACATTAGCAGAAAAAGTAAATTTTTTTAATGGAATGCTTCTTCCAAAATTGGTATTTTAAAATACACTTGCTTCTTGAAAAATCAAATTATCTACAAGGTATTTTTTGTGCAAATGCTTTCTATTTTGAAGGGTTTTTTTTCAGCTTTTGCAAAAAAAGTTGAGTACATTAATGAGCAATTGAAAAACATCCAAAAATGCTATAGCCATTTTATACTCCTTGTAAAGAAGGGAGAAAATAAAGGGAATGTTTTCTATTCAGAAAAGGTATACTTTTTTTTGCGTAAGTAGTGGCCTTTTATTTTTCAAATGCCTTTCACTCTATGTTTACTGCTATTTGTGCTAAAAGGAGCAACTACAGTACCTTTCTTGAGAAGAAAAGCCGAAAACAGGCAGCTTAAAATAACCACAGCCAGGTGGTTGTTGGGGATAAGGGCGGAGAGGAGAAGGTTGCACCTGTGTTTGCCATCCTGGTGCAGCTGACTTCTTAAAATCTTTGATCACTTAGTTTGTCATTTCTTTCCACAGTCAAAAATAGTGCTTGGCTAACAAAGCAAAGCACTGCTTAAAATCTTTTACCTTTCTGTTTTATTCCCTCTTCTGCTGGTGCTAAAATCAATACACATCTCCCAAATATGTCTCTGGAGTTGCTTGGGGCAAAGGAATCTGTCTGCAGGTTTGCTGTCAGAGTCGTGTTAATTCAGCACCTCCAATAATGCAGATAATGTGAAACAGTGGATTAAAAAAAAAAAAAAAAAAAAAGTGAAACTTTTTGGATTCTTAAAATAGGTGGCAGCTTTTCTGTATTGATTTTGGATGGATCATGAAAAGTTCATGCAACGAAAGTAGAAGGATTCTAAAACCGTTATTACCAACAACTGGGAAAATTATTTCCAGTGAAACTCAGTCCTCATTCCTCATCTTTGCTCTTCCCTTCCTCACCCTTTCTTTTCCCTTTCCTTCCCATGGGACTTTTAAAAAGAAATTCTGTCAGCTCCTAGGAAGGACTGTTGCAATCATTGGAGTTTGATTCTGCTGATTCCAGGTTTATGTAACTTATGTCTCCAGAACGTCTATTGTCACTTTTCTCTCAGTAGAAGATATTACACCTAATACAGACTCTTTTTTATCTTTTTTTTTGTCATTTAAATAAGATACCTATAAATTTAGAACCTGTTAAAAATTATTTTTAGTTAAGAAAAGAAAGTGCTGGGTGATGTTCTTAATGTTCTTTTTTTCTGACCAACTGCTGGTTACAAAGACCTGATGAACAGCCTACAGAGCCTCTAGTTCATCAGTGACAGCACAGTATTAAGTCATCTTTGAGATCCATGCAGAGGACAAAGTCACTGCTTCTCTGTGGACAGGTGTGCTGCCCTTATCATGATTTTAACAAAGAGAAGTTTTAATGATCCAGTTTCTACTTGAAATAAAGTAGGTGAAACACAGTGAGAAATAGACTTGCTTCTGAAAGACTGTGCTATATATTTTTAGTAGTTAATACTGATAAGTACTGTTTTCTATTTTTCTCTGAAGGAAAATGAAAAATATCATGTGGATAGTCTTGGTAAAGGTGTTCAATAGCCTTTCCCAGATGTCATCTTAGCCTGTGTGAGGACCATGAGATCAAAAAAAAAAAGAGTTTTCTCCTTCCAGTAATTAAGAAAAAAATCAAGATATTGGATGAGCAGTTGCTTTCAAATTGCTCATAATAATTTAGTACTGGACTGTGCCACAATGGTAACTTGCCTGAACATCCTCATGAGTTTAAATACAAAGATATTCAGTGTGGCCCTCATAAGTCTGAATGCCCTGAATGCAAATACCATTGGAGCATTGCAGAAATCCCTTACTATCAAGTAAATTGGCAGATTATTAAAGTGAGTTAAAATCTTTGAGTGAGAATATTATTTCAATAGAAGAAGCTAATTTGTCAAAGAAAGAGGCATTTAACTGATCTTGCCAAAACATCTTTTAAAAACTTGTTAGCACTCTGTGTCCCCTTTCTTTCATTATGTCTGATAAATATGGGACAAACTGACCTATATAATTTGTCATTAAACATCCTTAGCTTTGAGTTTTTTGTTGTTTAGTGTTACCTAGTGGATATAAAATAGTGCAAAACCAATTAATTTTAATTCCTATCACCATAACTCATCCCCACCTGCCCAAAATTTTTAAATCTAAAAATTATTGTTTCTTTCCAGTTTGGACTCAAAGTTTCCTGAGAAAAAAGAAAGTCTGAGCTATATCAATCTCTGCATATTTTTTTTTATGGGCAAAGGAGATAAATTTACATATATCTATCTCAAGGTGACTCTTTGTGGTGATGCTGGTGTTTTCCTGCAGCCTGTTGTCTTTAATGTCCATGCACTTGGTACCTGTTAATTAGGAGACTGTAAGGGGACGTGCTTTGCCACGTGGGCTGCACACTGACTCTGGGTGACATTCATTTCTTTGGGCTTGTCAAATTATGGAGCAATTAATGACTGTGTCTGCTCAAGGCAGGAGGACATTTGTGGGGTGGGCACAGATTTGCTTAAATTGTCTGTGAGTCCTTTGCAGGGTTGAAAGGATCATTTCTCACCCTCTGCTCAGTCCCCCTCAGTGTATGTTATTTGAAGTACTGATTGTTGGCTGATTGCTTGGAGGGGATGAACCTGGAAATGGGCTGTCTGTTCATTTTGTGTAAATGAGACGGGAGATGGGTGAGCTCTTAGTAATTATAATCAGTAAATTGTAGGTTTTGACAATTTTAATTTGCTGTTGTTTTGGTTACAGTACTCGGAAATGTCTTTCATAAGTGAAAATAAATATATTAGCTAAATAAATCAGTCCTTGAATCTACCATCAATCTGAATAATTAAAAAAAATGAAATTTCATAAATAGCCTTATGCCTCTGAAGTGTGAAAGGGAGATAACATCAAGGACTTCAGACACAATGTTGTTATTTGACTTGTTACTTAAGATTTCATTAGCTTCTTATCCTAGCCTTGTGGATGAATCATCATCAACAACAATAAAAGCAGGTTTTGCTCAGCAAGTTTGTTAATAATGTATAAATGAAAATAAATGGATCTTTTCTTACCATAAAAAGCTTGGCTATTCCCAATCTGTATCAGATGCACAGTTCTGAAGAGCAGAACCACAGATCTAGTGGTGTGTGTGAATAAAAATAATGGATATAGTTAACATTCTGTTTTGCTAACAACTTTCACAAGGACAAATACAGTATGAGGGTGGTCCATGCTGTGTATTTCAGTCTGCCTTAGGTACAAATTTTGGTCCTCTAAATCGAGTCTGTGTGACAAGTGTTGTTTGACAGCTGGACTAAAGGTGCTCTTAGTGTTCACTGTGTAAAAAACCTGGCTGGATGGCCAAGCTCAAAGAGTGGTGGAGAATGGAGCTACATCCAGCTGGAGCTACATCCATGAGTGGTGTCCTCTAGGGCTCAGCAGTGGGATCAGTCCTGCTTAATATATTTATGAATGATCCGGATGAGGGGATTGAGTGCCCCCTCAGTCACTTTGCAGATAACACCAAGTGGAGCAGGCAAGTTGATCTGCTGGAGGGAAGGAAGGCTCTGCAGAGGGATCTGGACACACTGAGTCCATGGGCCAAGGCCAGTTGTTTTATGTTCAACGAGGCCAAGGGCTGGATCCTGCCTTTGGGTCACAACAGCCCCAGACAGGGCTAGAGGCTGGGAGAAGAATGCCTGCCACGCTGTCTGGTGGAACAGAACCCAGGGTTGCTGGTTGACAGTGGCTGAACATGAGCACAAGTGTGCCCAGGTGGCCAAGAAGGCCAGTGGCATCCTGGCCTGTATCAGAAATAGTGTGGCCAGCAGGACCAGGGCAGTGACTGTCCCCCTGCACTGGGCACTGGCAAGGCTGCACCTCAAATCCTGGGTTCAGTTTTTACCCCTCACAACAAGAAAGACACTGAAGTGCTGGACTGTGTCCAGAGAAGGGCAACAGAACTGGGGAAGGGTCTGGAGCAAAAGTCTTACAAGGAGCAGCTGAGGGAGCTGGGGGTGTTTAGCCTGCAGAAGAGGAGGCTCAGGGGAGACTTCCTCACTCTCTACAACTACCTGAAAGGAGGTTGTAGCCGCGTGGGGATCGGTCTCTTCTTCCAGGCAACCAGCAGTAGGACAAAAGAAAATGGCCCCGGGTTGCAGCAGGGGAGGTTTAGGTTGGATATTAGGAACAAGTTCTTCACAGAAGTGATTGTCAAGCATTGGAACAGGCTGCCCAGGGCAGTGGTGGAGTCACCATCCCTGGAGGGATTTTAAAAGACGCGTAGATGTGGGCTTGCAGTGCTGGGTTAATGGTCACTGATCTCAAAGGTCTTCTACCACCTAAATGATTCTGTGATTGTATAAAGCTGTGAAATCTTGGACAACAGCAGAAGAAAACTTTAGGGAAAAAAAAGTTTAGCCCTATTATTCCAGTGAAACCTGCCTGCAAGGATTAGATCATTGATTATTTTTTTATGGATGTGTGCGAAGCTAGGGAGTTGGTGAAGGCAAGATGTTCTGTATAAATTCTTCAACAAGATCCAGGAATGGAGAAATATGGAGTAATTTCTTAGAGTGTCATGGCAACCAGCTCTACTCAGAGGAGGCATCTTATCAATTAGGTTAAATAATTAGGAACAACATTGAGTAAAATGAAGAAAAACAGCTTAGAGTCATGTCAGGTGGGAGGCAGCTAAGCTACTAAACAAAATAAAAAATATGTTATATCACTTCTGGAAGACTTCAGCAGAGGCTGAAAGGAGACATGGAGAGGAGGAAGGAATGGAGAGAACTAATGAGATAGGGAAAAAAATTGTAGTGGAAACTTATTCAGATAAAATAGAAAGTATTTGGGAAAATCCTTAGTTTTGTTGAAAATTTATTCTTATTCAAAATTCATAATTTGAAAAAAATAATTAATATACACAAGATTTTTTTTTTACATCCCAACAAATATGCCCCTGTTTTCAAGATAACTAATAGTCCTTTCTTACTCATTCTCTTACTATGCTTTTTTTTGCACTACAAAGAAACTGGAGAAAAATCCTTCCCTTGGTTTTCTGCTGGAAAGGTTTTAAAAATAAGAGAAAACCTTATTTTGATTTTAAAAACTTCACTTTGATGGTGGAAAAGTAGAACATAGTAAAAAAAATAAGACTCTTGACTTCTACTTTCACTTTAGAAGATTTTCTACAGCTAAAGGTTCTGACTAAGATTCAGATTAAAGTGTTGCTTTTTTTTTACTAAAGTTTTTCCTATTTCACTGAATTAAAAGCAGCTAAATAACAGAATAGGGAATAATAATTTTAAAAAACAGTACGTCTCAATTTTATAAAATATTTCATTTTGAATTTTCTAATAAAAAATAGAACAGGGACAATTGACACAAATTATTAAGTATGGAATGAAATTGAATAATTTACCTTTCTTTGTAAAATGTATATATTAATGTGAATTATGAAGTGACTGGGAGGTGACGACGATTATTATTATTCCTAGTTCTTACTATGAATAGGCATGAAGAAAATTAAAATTGTGTCCCCAAAGGCCTTTTTCCCTGTCTTTGGGAAATTTCTCCTACATCTTCTCAAAGGAAAAGATACTCATACCTGTTTATTGCCAACCCTAAGACTTACTAACATCAGCAGCTATTTTCTGTTGACCTCAGTGAATTATGGATCACAACCTCTGGGAAAAATGACTCCAAATTATTATCATTAAGAACTGAAGCAGGTTAGCTTGCAAATTTGGTTCAAAGTGTTTTTATTTAGGTTAGGTAAATGTGTTTTAATGTTATGCTTACTAATATGTACTTGCAGGAATAAGCACTTGCATAAAATGAGAAATATGTGAAAGATTGTTTCTCCCAAACCATCAGTAGAGGAGATGAAGAGTCTCTGTGCCATAGATAATAAATGTATGCCTAAAAAGATTAAAGGAAATATTTGCAATTTGATCAAACAACTGTGGGGAATAAAATGAACTCCTTTGGGATTAGGTTTGCAAAACTGAATAAAAAATTTAAAGAAAAGAGCTTTGCAAAGTCAACTACAATTAATAGTTCAGTATAAAATTAATGTACCATGCTGCAGAGGCTTGGGGAGAGGCAGGCTGGAAGGCCTGAAGAGATGTGCTCATAAATGGGTTGTTGAATATCATTTTTGTTGGGTTCTAAGACTTCCTCCTGCAAGGCTAACAGTAGTTTTTTACTCACAGAAGTGGTCTGTGAATGATACCTGCAGGTATCGGTAGGACTTGCTGGTTTATATCATTAATGCAGAGGGACTAAAAAACGTGAATATACTGTCAAACTCCCCATTCCACGTGCAGTGCCTATTCTGTCTGTAATTTCAGATGTCATTGTCCCTAACAAAGGACATTAATGGTATACATGCCCAGCTATTAGTGCCTTGCAACAGCTGAAAAGCAAGTGAGGATGCTTCGTGTATTGGCAAAATAAGTGGGAGGAGAGACCCTGCAGTCATTCCCTCAGCTGTCAGAATATGAACAAATACATCAAAGGCATCAAGGTCACTTAAATTAACCTCTTGCTTTTGTAGCTGACCTTGCTGGTATGTTAATGACACATGATGGTGACACTGGGGCTGCCAGGCTGGAGGGTTGAATGTGTATTTTAGACGTTCATTTGCTGCTAAAGAGTTAATGTTCAAGAGACATCCCATAACTGTTATAACTGTTGTGTCACATCTTGATAACTTTATTCTGTCAAATCTCTCGTTTATTTTCACTGGACTTTTAGGGTTGGCTTAGTCACTCCTGGATAACATCCAAGAACAGCTTTGTCCTGCTCTGGGAAATAGTCAGTCCCTCTTGTAGTAGAAAGATGATAAAATCTTCCCAATTTTCGGGACCTAAGCTGTGATACTAGCATAAACCTAAAAAATTTAAGAAGCAATTTAGTTTTACACAGACTTCTTTTTACCTCATAGTTGTATCTAAGTGCACCTTAGGAGAAAACTTAGCTTAGGAGAAGCTTAGGGAAAAAATCCTTTGTGCTGCAGCTCATCTTTCTGCTGAATCCTGAAATTAGGGTTTCTGGCTCGATATAGCAACCCCACCACAAAAGTGATTGTGAAAAGGAATGATGAAATTCAGTGTCAGTACATGCAAATGAATACACGTAGGCAAAAATTAGCTATCTATACCTATACAATGATGGTTTCTAAATTCACAGTCACCCCTGAGACTGGAAAAGTGTCTTTATTTCCTGACATCTGAGTGTTACTGCTGATAGTTCCTTGAAAATATCAGTGTAATATTCAGTACCAGTAAATAAAAGGCAAATAGGATTCTTGTGCAGGTAATTGAAATTAATGTGGTTGCGCCACACTGCGCTGGTCTGCAACAAGGTGTTGTAAGATTAAAAAGGGTGTCTAAAAGGTGACAAGAACGAGGCATGGAATGATGACTGAGAAAACCCTGGTGGGGATGGCTTAGAAAAATCAAGAGTGGTGCAAAGGAGGTGGAGAGGAGCAATCACTCACTTTCTGGAAAGGGGAGCTGGGGGTGGCCAATGTAAAGTCTTGGGCAGCTGGCCTTGCAGAATAGAACGACAGAATCCTTTGTCACTGTTTTGGTGAGGACACAGAAACAGAAATGGGTTTGTGGAAAGGTGTTAGATATTCTTGGTGGAGATGGTGCTGATACGTACCATGGTGTGGATGCAGTGGGCAGTTTAGAAGTTCCCTGGGCTCTGGGTTCATGGAAATCTGAAAGGAGTATCCCAGGGCAGGGATGCACTGTGCACCCTCTTCCTTGAGCTCTTATCCTAAGTATCAGGAAGTTGCTGCAGTCAGAGGCCGGATTTTGGCTGGGTGGGCAATTATATATATATATAATATATAATATAATGGCCAGTCTTCGCGAGTGAAGATTTGGGAAAGGTCATTAACCCTTCGAGCCTGCGCAGTGGATTTTTTAGGTGAGACCCAGCGTGCGCTGAACTGAGCCCACCCTTTAATCCTGGGGTTCATCTGCCGGGGCCAAGCAAACTTGGACAGTGGCAGT
>NW_016690199.1:1111560-1202441 GCF_001604755.1 Lepidothrix coronata | reverse complement strand
TGACACAGGACATTTAAGAATGCTACGAAACAGCCACCAAAAAAAAAAAAAAAAAAAAGAAAAAAGAAAAAGCCTAAGGAAAGTGATAAAATACACTCAATTATTCTCCTCAGATACTCTCCAGACGTCAATGTAATTTCATTGACTTCAGTGAAATTAGTGTTAATGTAGGAATGGAAATGCAGCAAATCTAATTCCAGCATCTCCTTCCTGGAATAGTGAGCAAGAAAACAGAGAGGTAATCAGATAGAAACAAGTGCTGATCAGAAGGAGTTGGACAGGGAGGAGGAGAGCTTCAGGAGCTGCTGCCAGGAAATAAAGATACTTTTCCAGTCTCACATAGTCATGGAGAGTTCAGCAATACATGCACTGAGGCCAGAAAGAAAAGCCAGGGTTTTTTTGTTTGTTTTAGTTTGACAGTATATACAATCTTTTTTTGTTCTCTTAAATATTCTCTAACCCCTTGTGCCAGGACAACATCAATGGCTGGTAAAGTTTCCAGGAACGTTCTTTAAATTTGATATTATGAAAAAGGAAATGGTGGAGAGTTGTGGGACTGGTGAAAAGAGGTGGAGGTAATGTGTGTGATATAGTATTTAGACAGCTCATTTAATCAGAAAACAAATCTGTTTGTAGCCTTTGGAGTGCTGATGTCCAGTTCTATATTTAAATATAATGATGTAACTGTCTGGCTTTGCGATCCTTTAATAGACAATGCAAACGTATTTTTGGGGTGTTTCCTGCCATTTTGCCATGCCATTGCTGTTCATCAGGATGGTTTGTGGCACTTGCAGAGGTGAACACGCAAGGTGTCTTCCTAGGACCGTAGATGTTCTCTGAAGTGCCATAAAAACTACCCAAATATACCAAAATTCAAATCAACACTGTGTGGGCAATGAAACCCTCTCCTAAGCATGTTCACGCAAGCATCTTCCCCCAAGACTCTTCTCCACTGGTAAGAAGTGGCTTCATAGTGGCAGCGAGTGACTGCAGAGCCACAGACTTGTAGCAAACGTGGTCACACCGATGTGTCAGGCTGGGAGGTGAGTGTGGTTTTAATACATAAAAGGTTAATTGATAATGCTGAATGCCAAACTGAGAGGCCAGTTTTTTTCCCCCTTTCCAGAAGGATGCAGTACAGAGTAGGACTCATGATTTAATAGAGTATAAAAGTGGGAAACGTGCTTGTTTTCACAGTTAGGTTTCACTTTGCTATTGACTGTTTTACGAGACAACCACCGAGGATGCTCTGAAGAAGCTGTCAGGCTCTGTGACAGCTCAGCATCTGCCACAGCTAAATCAATACTGCGATGAAGGACAGGTTCCCAAAGTGGATAATCAAAGTAGAGTAAAGCTAATTCACCTTGAAAGTCTGAAAATGTTAGTGTGACATTTTTTAGACAAACCCGGCACTTTTCCAGCAAGAGATGAGAGGTGCTGAGGTCCAGCCCTGAGCTCTGCCCAAGTGTGGCCATGAGTGGGAGTGGGGAGCAGGCTTCACACCAGGCATGTGCACAAATGTACTGATAAAATGGAAATCTGGTGCTAATAATTTGGGCAAAAAGGAGTTCGGATTGGCCCTTATTGCTGGCAGTGTGCTAGGAACTCATGGCTTGGTTTTGTGGGAAATATTTCATTATAATATAGATTTGAGTGTATGTATGAAGATAATGAATGTTCCACATTTTCTTAGGCTTTTAAGACTTTTTTTTCCATAAAAATATGATTTTCTTCCGTTTTTCAGGTTTCTAGTGTTTAAAATCAAAAGTCTGGAGGGAAAATGTTTTGCTATGGATTATTTTAGTTTTATAAAACCTGGAGGTGAGTTGTTTCAACTTGTTTGGAACTCTTTTTTTTTCCCCCCTTGGTTTTAGTACAAACATGTCAGGGAAGGGAAATTTAATTGGGAGATACTCTGTCAGCATCACATGGAAAATTTTGGATACAAAAGTTTGCTAAGCTCTGTCTAGAGATGCTGAATTTGCAGGATGCAGAATTAGAGGGAAAATGCTTCTATAGATGACTCAGGTAAGTAAGAAACGTTATCATTCAGTGAAGCAGTTTTGTGGTCATTTTATGAAGCAGAGTTATTCTGAAAATAATAGGATGGAAACATCATCTCCAAATTCGAGGCTTTTGATATTAACAGTTAAGTACTTTATTTTGTTCCTAAGAATACTCTGTAATTACTCACAAAAATCTATCCTCACACAGAGTTCAGGCTGAGTTCTACTGAATAAAAGCAACATTGCTTTACCTGTTCTCTGTCTCATTAATATTTTAAGACAGATGCAAATATGCTCTGTTATGGTAACAGGTGTGTTTACCACATCTCTCAGGGCTATGCATGGCTTGTGTTTTATAGCTGGAATCATTTACTCTATTGTCCCAAATCCATTCTTATAATTTGTGCCAAGATAAAGCTGAACGTTTAATTAAATGAACAAGCAAAGTTAGATTTTAAAGAAGTAGAAAGAATGAGCAAATTAGAAGACTGAAAGGAAAATTATCAGCAGAAAGTCTAAGCCCACTGATATTGTATGTTCACCTTTGCACTGACATACAGATGTAACTGTGTGTATGTACATGTATATGTATATATATGTGCATATTTGTGAGCATATAAACCACACCAACATGTAGATTTATACAGCACAAACTCTTGCACAGGCATACACATTAAAAAGAACCTAGGAGCAGGGAGCTAGAAACATCTTTTAGTACAGTCTAGTATTCTGAGGGTGTGTTTACAAATTTCCCATTATATTTTAACAAGACAGGCAATTTAGGTGGTGTTCCTCAGTGTGCAAGTGATGTACTGGCATCCTGCCTCCAGCAGTATTGCTGTCTTGGGTTCATCTTAATGTGACAAGAACTCGATGTCCCACTAAAAAAATTCCTTTAAAAGTATTAAAGGCAAAAAATAAAACCCAGCAACAAGCTGTCAGGTTGTTTCACACAGTGACACTGGCAGCTGCCAACTTTGCTCAGAGAAGTTTTCTTCTGGAGATGATCCCTTTGGTTCCTGTACTTTGTTCAGTAGTGCTGGAGATCCTTTGTATCCTGTGCTTGTTATTGGTGACAGTTTTGACACCGTGAGGCACAGTGAGGAAGGCACATGGGATGGTTTTGATCCCAGCTCTTAGGTAGGTCTGGACAGTAATAAGGGTAAGGGCAACATTCTGGGAATATTTCTTTGATGGAGAAAGGGAAGATTTATGTGATAGGTGGATGACTGTTTGACAGACACAATTCAGCTTTTTCCGAAATACTGGAGAGATTTGCATGGAAATGAGGCAGTGTTAAAGATAATACTCAAAATGGAAAAAATGATAAGGAACGATCGAGCAAAGTGTGCTAAAATGGAGAGGATGATAAGGAACAGTGGAACAAAGTGTGCTAGAGGCGTGGCTGGCATTCATGGTGAACATAATTCTCATGAATTTTGGTCAACATCTGCCTCTCTACTTTTCCTTTGCACCCACTGTAATTCCTTTAGGGAAGTTGTTGTGTTTTAATTAATAGGACTTTGTGCAGTGTGTGAAATGCTGGACGTGCCATTTGGCAAGGGAGTGATGGGTTTCTGAAGAAACAGGAATGATGAAGCATTGGTATAAGAAATGGTTTTGCTCATTTCACTGGTCAATTCTTATCTGTGTTTGTGTCATACTGTTCTTATAAAAGGAAACTTAAATATTCCACCCCCAACTGTCACCACCAAAAGCTGTGACCCACAAGACCCACTGAGTATAAAATATGTAAAAGAAGCCCTAACCAGCTTCTTACTTCAGAGCTCTTAGGGAAAGAGTTTCCAGAATTAGGACCTCTACACTGCAAGATACGGATTTTTCAGCAAAGTGATGTTTTTACACTCAGTTAACACAGGTTACTGCTATTTGTCTTGCTGCCTGTTGTGGTGTAATTGGCACCATTTTTCAGCCTGTGCCTTCCCATATGATTCTTAACACTCTTGACTAATGTGATGAGGAAGAAGCAGACCCTAGCAGTCCCAAGACATGTAAAGCTTTCCAGTGGAACGAAAAAGCAGGAAATTCAATCCAAATTCCAACAGGAACCTCCTGAACCTGTGCAGGGCTATATTTCTGGTGGCTAGCACTGTTTCTCAGGAAAAGGAACAAAGTAATCTAATAATGTGAGGTGGCTGTGGAAGGGGATGTTGAGGACAGTGTGTGTGAACTTTGATTTGAAGCTGCTTAGCATCAGACCCAGGAGCCCTTGGGCCCTCATCCTCAGGTTGTTGAAATAAGTAATTTTGTTGTCTATGCTGCTGAATAACCTTAGCCAACTTCAACTCTTGTCCGTCACTGCTACAGGACTAGAAGCCAAACAGATTGATAGCTGTGGGCAATGGTAGCCTTGATTTAAGACCATGTTTTGCAATACCATTTCAACCAGTGTTGGATTGCAACTCTGTGCAAAATTACAGCTAGTCAGCTCATCATACCTGCACAGTGGCAAGGCATTGGAGCTCAAAAGTAAGTATTTTCTATTAGCTGAGTATGCTCATGAAAAAGAAAAGCTCCCAGTTTCACCATTTAAAAATTAGTGACTGTACAAGTGCAGTTGAAAGCCCTCATTTTAATAAGAATTTATGCATTAAGTATGCCAAATGTCTAACTGCCTCCAAAGCAGCTGTTCTACTCTTCTGTGCAGTGTCCCCTATAAAGGGAAGAACAGTGACTGTGTGTTCCTACAGTTTACTACTGATAATCATCTTATTTGCATAATTATTTTGTTCTTGTCAAACAAATGTCAGACCTATCTTTTATTATCATTATCCTCTTAATTTAGAATTTGCTTTTCTATAGTATCAGGAAGGTGTTGGGTCAGGAAAATGGGTGTCAGCTGTAGCCATGGAGGAACTGTGCATCTTACATGGCTGCAGTGTGGGATGTAGGAATGTAGGGGTGGTCCCCACCTCCCTTTGGAGGCAATACAGGACACACATCTGGATGGAGACACTGTATGTCAAGCCTATAGGCCAGGATGGTGATGGAATCAGACTGGACATGAAGGGAATTTGCCCAGACAATTGTGTGCAACTTCCCCCCCTGATTTCAGCAGTCAGATGGTTTTGTTGAGAAGTTCAGAGCTGGAGTTCTTTGCTTTGCCCATTAGCTTCTCCTCTGCAAAGTGGGTGTAACAATGCATTGTTGGGGCATATAGAAGGATAAATATATTGGATGGTGTGGCATGGGATAATAATATGGCTGCAGGAGTAACTGGAGGAAAGTTTCTTTTTATGCTCTGAATGCTTTTGGAAGTAAAATTTGAAAGCTGGTGTACTCTGATGTTGGTATATCCTCTCTGTAAATGAGGAGTAATTGTATTTTAGGACACTAGTGTAAAACTGGTGTCAGCATTGCTGGGATGGAGGAGGGTATTTTAACAGTAAGATATTTGTTGGGGCCAAGGATTCAGAATCCAGGTTGGCCTTTTGAAGACCTGTAAAATCGTGGGGTTGTGTTGGTGCTTTCACTTGCACAGCTGGCACACAGGACCCTCGCTGCGGGGTGGAGGCAGGAGGCTGAGGCTGGCATCAAGGAAGTGCCATAAAACAGTGATGAGGGAGGGGCCTTAGAGGAATTGTTTTGTTCCAAGTAATACACTTTGTTGAAACATGTTGGTGGATTTGAAGGAAGCTGTTTCTGTTGAGAAAGTGGCAGCTTGCTGCTGCTGCATCATCTCAGTGAGGCTGTTCAGCTCGGGAGATGGGCACTGCGCTGTGCTGACTGGTGTTGCACAGAATTGTGACTGCAGAACGTTTTGCAATCTTGGGTCAGATGTGTTAAGGTGAGGTGGAAAGAAATAACAGAAAACTGCTCAGCTTTTTAAATAATAAATCAGGCATTTGGGTACTGGGTTTCTCTCTTATTATATTTAATAAGTGCGTACTGGAGTTTGTATCGAATCTCTCCTGGATGACAGAACTTTAATAATATTAATCTAAAAATTCTACGGGAATAACTAAATCCAGAAATTAACTGAAGAAGAACCTATGGCTAGCTTCAACATGCAAAATGAAAATATCTATTTTTCCAGGATGAAGTCCTCATAGAATCATTTAATTTGGAAAAGACCTTTAAGGTTAATGAATCCAACCATTAACCCAACTCTGCCAAACCCACACTAAACCATGTCTCCAAGTGCCACATCTACATGTCTTTTAGATCCCTCTAGGGATGGTGACTCCACCACTGTCCTGGGCGGCCTGTTCCAGGGCTTGACAACTCCTTCACTGAAAAAATTTTTTTTCCTAATGTCCAATTTAAACCTCCCCTGGCACAATTTGAAGCCATTTCCACTTGTCCTGTATCAAGTATTGGTTGATACTTGTGAGAAGAGACTGATACACCCTCACTAATATTCTGCCTTACAACTGAAGTTTAGAGGAACATTGTATATGCTTGGATTAATAGTGGTCTAGCATAGAGCAAGCCATAAGGAAAATTAGGTCTCTCAATCAAGCCTTCAATTCCTTGAGGCAGATGTTCCTATATGGACATATTTAGCATACAGTTAGGATAATAAGAGATTTGAGATGCTTTGGGATGATTTAGGTAACTCTGAGTCATTTTTTTTCAGAAAGTTCCATATGTTTAAATAGGCTAAAAGATTTATGTAACACTATTGCTAAATCATTCAGAAATGTTTTATGTTAGTACAAATATAGTAACACACATTTTATGTGTAAAAATATATAGTACTTATGTCCTTGCATGTAATTTTGGAGAGATTTTCCACACTGAAGAGTAAAAATAGAAACTAAAATAACAGTTGGACCATCTACCTCACCTTTAGGACCGAGAAAAAAATATTTCTGCATCATTACATCAAATTGATCTCTATAAAATCTAGTGAAGACTGTTTCAGATTTACACACATAGAACAATTAAGTAAATGAGCATTGCATGACAGTAGGAACATAATAGGAAATGTTCAGAGAAATGCAGGTCATTAAAGAGAAGGTAAATAAATGCAGTTTGACCTAAGTAGTCGTTTCATGAAATTGGGTAATTTCACCTTCAGCCTCATCTCTCCTGTTCATTGTAAACTGAGGGACTACAATAAAACTATTAAGGTGTATGAATACCTTTAGAGATTTCTTTAGAGATTATTTAAATACTTTTACTGTCAAGACAGGCACAGTATTTTATTTTCTTTCAGAACCTTTTGCAAATGATCTTTGCTGCCAATTCCGCCTGCCAAAAATAATTAAAATATAGCAAAAGCGAAATGCCTTTGGTAGCACTTCTCTGCCTTTGTTGTTTTAGGGTGAGGTGCAAGACTTACACTTGTCGCTTTGACATTAAATAGGGATCCTCTGAGAAATCTTCACTTGCTAATTATAGGCAGTAAGAGTCATTGATGGAGAGCCTTAAACCTTTGAAGGTAACAGCAGGATTAAATGCTCGTGTATCCATCCATAGGGAATCCAACGTGCTCCCTGAGCAGAGACATCTCTGCCAACTAAGGAGCTGATCCAGATCACCGTCCTGTTCTGTCCCATCTCTGTCATATTTGCAGCCAATGCACTTATCCCAGCCTAAAGCTGACTGGGAAAGAGCAGAAGCAGGTAACTTGTATTTTTAAGGCAGACTAACCTCTTCTCACTAGACCCTCCCAAGCAGAAAACCTTTTTGCTGTTGAGGAATGTTAAAAGAGGTGTAAAAAATGCAATATAAAATACTTTTTTGATATATTTATTATTTCCTTATCAGCACCAACTTGTTTTGTTGCATACCAAGACATGCAGAACAGTAAGTACTAGTTTTCTATAAATGACCTTCTTTTCTAGTTATCATATAGAGAACAGGGATGGGGAGCAGATTTACAGAGAAAGGTGGATTTTCCATGCCAAATTATGAAAAATCTTCTCTCCCCAAAAACCTGCAAACCATCCTCAGCTGCTACCAGCATGGGCATAGGGAAGCACCACGAGTGAGGAGAGTCTTTGAGGCGCAGCTTCAAAGCTGTGAAGATCTAAGAAGGTTCCCTTTAAATGTTTTCCAGAGGCCCCAAATAGAGTAAGCTCTGAGAGAAGTGAAGGATTTGGATGGACTCAACCATGTGTCTTTACCACATCCAATAGAAGGCAAAGGAAGGCTTTGGTTCCCAACAGAGGGATAATGCTGGGTTTGTCTGTGCAGACCCTACAGCCTGTAGGCTTGTGGGTTCTGGCTTGGTGAGGTACTGCTGGGTAATGCTTAGAGGGATTTTGCAGGCTTGATCCAGTGATTTATTCTATCCTTAATTTCTTGAAGAAATGTGCATTTTTTCAAGTACAACTTTCCAGGACCCTGTATTACGAGACATAGAACTGAAATTTCTCTTCTGGCTGTATATTTTCTACAAATTGTCTCTGCCAGGAGGAGGATTTAGACACCAGTTGCTTCAGACAAGCTGTTTTCACCACAGCATTCTTAGCTGTTTCCAACCTGGCAGGTGTCAGAGTTCAATCTCTTTTTCCCAGCCTTACATGGCACTGTTATCATATTTTCAATCAGCCTGTTTCCTCTGTGTAGGTTTTCATGGCCAGTTGGGTTGCAAGCATTATATATGTATATGCAGTCTAGCTGTCATCGCAGGCTTGCATAAATTCTACTCAAGCAGAAAGACAGCATTTTGGGGGCAATTAGGGCTTCTCTATAGATTTATAGTCACAGCCATTTGCAGAAGCATCTAACATCAGAGACAAGGCGAGATATTGCGCCCTCACATACCTGATGAGATGAGTGTATGATAAATCAGCAGCTGTTCTTCAGAAGGATGAGGGATGTTGCACTTAGGAGAAGTGACACTTCATCAAGTTTGTCCTACTGCAAAAGTCCAAAAGAACAGAGAAAGCTGAAGAAAAAAAAAAAAAAGTCAGGTGGCATTCATCCATCTAGGCTTTTTTATAATCCATATGCTTGTACTCTGAGTGTTGATATATATCTGAATGGATATAGAGATAGTGAAAACCTTTCAGTAGTTCACAGCAATCAGTAAAACAAGGAAAAAACCTACCCTCACAACAAGCTTAATTTCTGAACATCACATATATTAATCTGCTGTGTTTTCTAAAACTGAAACCTCATGTTCATTTTTGCTATACGTTGTGTGACCTTGTTTCATATGATCTTGTATTTGTGATGAACTTCAGCATCTGATTTTTACCTGGACATGTAAAAAGCACTATGTGAAGTGGAAGTTCAATTTTTCTATTAGACAGGTTTTAGGAAAGCACCATGTTTCTTTGAAAATGCCACCTCTCAAATAGGAGTGATGAACAACAGTAAATTACTGTGAAACAAAGTGAGTTTTCAGGAATGAGGTAAAAATGGGTTGGGTAGAGGGAAGACATTATGCACTGAGCCAGAAAAGGCATTTTTTCCTTTCACACTGGGTTATTTCTTGCCACTTGTAGGCTGCAGTTGTTTTTCAGAAAATGACAATATGGAAATGCATAGCTGATAAAGTACCTCTGAGCAAAGATTATTAAAAATGACAGGCACATTTCTGTGTATTTGATAATGTCAAGAGTAGAGGTAGTACAGCGCATTGGTATTATATCAGAATATTTCTCTTTTCTGCATAATCCATAATGTCTGATGTAAGAATGTAATCTTGGGCTTGCTTGCAAGAGTAATTTTGTTGGGACTCAATAAGGCACCTAAAATTTGCTTAACTTTAGGAGCATCTTTCGGTCCACCATTATTCAAGACAGCACTAGTAAAGGTGTGCATTTAAGTTTTGGCTTAAATGCTTTGCCAAATTTAGGCTTTAGAATTTAACTGCTCTCCATCCATTAGTGCTCACTGTATCACATTTGTAATAGTATACTGAAGTTGGTGACTTTTCAGTTGGAAAGGCTTCCTTTAAACATGTGATCTTCTCAAATACGGCCTGTGATTTTTTTGGTGCTGCAAAACTCAACTGACTGAGACTTGCAGAAACATTGGCATGTTTGGAAAGAGAAGAATCAAACCAGAGGAGAAGGTAACTCTAGGAGTGGGTTTCAGGTAGTACATCCCAGTCTACCATGTCCTCCTCCTGCCCTAGCCTGCAGCATTGGGACTTTCTATTGTTCACTGGTCCAGTTTTTCTCTCTTTGGAATCATTAGTGACTGGCATCTGGAGTTGGCATCACACAGCCAAGTCATCTACTGGGGCTGGCTGGGATATTAGACTGTGAAATGCCACTCTGAATCTTTCTTGTGAACTTCTTGGCCTTTGACACAGGATCCATTTGTATCATTATCTCCTTGCCAGGCTTCACGGGTTCCTTTCTTCTCCATTTCATTCCATCTTTGGGACTGAGGCCATTCTCTATTCATAGCACTTGGTAGCTGAGGCAGTCTTAAAGGAGATCAACATGGTTCCTTGGATAGTGCCTCCAAAGTTTACTGTCAGGCTAAAGCTACATTTGAAAATTAGTTTGGATTAGTATAGAGTTAAACTGCACTTTTTAAAATAACTTCATGTGTGGACATTATCTGTATGATATGACTGTATTTGTAAATGAATGCACACTGGGTGGCTGTATGAGCTGTATGGGTAAATTCATTAAATAACTCTGTACATGTATGTGTGTGAGAATGTGTGCATAAATAGAAATTTTCAGTTGACATCTATGTATTTGCAGTAATTTGTAACCAAACATAAAATTTTCTGACATTATCCTTGAATTATGATTAGCATTGGCTAGAGTATACATATTAATTTTCAATTACTTTTTGGGTTTTTTTTCAGCTCTTCTTTATGCAACTATTTTTGGAAACGTCACCACCATTTTCCAGCAAATGTATGCCAACACCAACCGATACCATGAGATGCTGAACAATGTGAGGGATTTCCTAAAATTATATCAAGTCCCAAAAGGCCTTAGTGAAAGAGTCATGGATTATATTGTCTCAACTTGGTCCATGTCTAAAGGAATTGACACAGAAAAGGTATGAGTACCTGAGGTAACAATTTAAATAGCAAGAGTCTATGTCCATTGTGTGCTTCCTTAGAAAGAGAACTGTATAGCAGCATATAACTTACTAACAAATCCTTAACTGCATGCTACTACTTTATTATGTTTGTGTTTGGAACAAAAGCTGGTTGTTTTAAAAATGGACTGTTTTGAAAATATGCCTTTATTTTTCATTATGGTAAATGTTTGCTGCTTTCCAGTCTTGGTTTATCTAAATATTAAACAATGTCAATGTACTTAACTATTGAAATCAATGGGAAATTAGTCTTCAAATTAGTCTGAGAACATGATTTGGTGTCTAAACTACACTGGTATTATCCTGAGAAGTGCTGGCATCTGTGCATTGCAATTAAATGAGTTTGATTGGCTTGGACCTTTTGCTGATGCCCAGGACATCGACATATCCATCAGCATAATTAGTGTAGGATTTAATGGCAGTAGAGATTGATCTCCTTGAGCTAGAATCTCTGGGCTAGCATTTCAGGCCTTTCGTAGGGAGATACAGAAAACGTGATACTGTTGGCATCCATGCAGGGTAGAAGTCCTACAGGACTTCAGCCCTCAGAAAGGACTGGTCATTTAGGTTTCTTCAAAAGCTGATTAAAGGAGAAGGTCATCTTCTGAGAGTGATTTATCGTTTGCCAGGACAGACCTCATGACTTGTTCTCAAGGCCTCTCTTTCTGCATGATATTTGCAGTCAATCTGCCTGGCCTTGAATATTTCAGAGAGCTGAAGTCAAATGGGAGGGGTTCCACCTGCAGTGCCTTGAATGTAGGTAAGATAGAACAGCTTTAGGTCTAGATTTTTGGTTTGTGGAGATCAGCGATGCTCCTGTGGCTTCTGTGGACCTGATACACATCAGCTTAAATTAGGCAGTCAAGCTTCAGTAACCATGATTTCCCTCCCAAGAACTAAAAAGTTTCCAAGGGAGGGTAAGGAAGCATCATGACAAATTAATATCTTGAAATATCTAGTGCTTACACAGCTTTGAAGTTCTTTCCTCAGTTGAATCTATTGGGCAATATGGGATGTGATGCAGATTGTTCAGGGAGGCCAAGATGAAGTGTCTACACTAAAAAATTTAGTCTTGCATCATGCTGATGCAGCAGCAGTTCTGTTATTAATCATCTGCTGTGAAATGCAGTTTACCGTCATAAATACAACTGCTTTAAGTAACAAAGATTTTTATTTCTTTGATTCTTGTGCTTCGGTATTCCACGTTCTTTATTATGTTAACTTCTTATACACTAATACCCTAAACTTTCCATCTTGATTCATATGGTGTTGAGTGAGCTTTCATACTGCAAATACTGTAAATGCATTCAATCCTATTGTGTAAACGTCAAACCTCATGAAAATTCAACTTTCATTTGCATTTCTCTCCTTGCAGTTAAGCCAGAGTCCTGTGTTACCCCACTACAGTTTCATTAGATTTTAATGATGCTTTGCAATTAATTGGGAGAACCTATGCTTTAATTACTGAAATTTCCTTCTATAGTTTCCGCATGTCCGGTTTTATACATTATAAAAATGCAGTTAGAGCCCTAATTTTCGATTCATGGTAAGCAGTGTTCTCTGGTCTGTAAGATGGAGTGGCTGCTTAGCTAGATAATTAATATGCCTGTAAAATCTGTGACTTAGGATTTTAACAGTTTTTCCTTGGTGAAGACTTGCCTAAACATAGGCCTGGATCCAAAACCTATTTAAAACAGTGGAAGGATTTCAGGAACCTCTACATATGGACATCAGTAGTTGCTGCTAATTGAGCTTCCCAGAAAAGCCCATGTTACAGAAGAGCAGAGACAAGATAAACGTAAGAACCTGAGCACTGGTTTGAACATTTTGATGTTTTGTGTCCCTTACAGCCTGCAAGTCCGCAAAAGCAACAGTACCCGTGGCCTGTAGTGCCTGCACAGAACATCACAGGGTCTGTGAGGAGTGTAGGGATCAGGCAGTTTGCTTCCTGCTGCAGGAGAAAGCTTTAACTTTAGCAGAAGGTTGGAAAGCTGTGACGTAGCCAGTCTTCCTACCTTTATCTCCACTCAGGAAGGTGTTATGATGTGCTTCACCAAAACAAATGAGGAAATGTTGTAAATCCCAGCTGAAAAATCATAGAAACAGTGGTACAGTCCCAGAGATTAGTCATCTAGGGTGGATTGTTTCTTTTGCCTTAGTTCCTTCATTACACCTTCAAGCCCTGCCATATGATCCTCTGCATTTAAATTGAATCTGTCTGTACCAAACCTAGAGCAGGCAAGTGGCTGTGAATACACTACAGGGACCTTCAAGGTACCCAGTGTCAGTTCAGATTTATTACTGTAGATAATTAGTGGGGCTAATGGGACTACACTGCACCTGTAGCTGAGCTGCTAAATCCAGATAGTGCTCCAACATAGGTTGGAAGTGGGGGTTGTTGTCCCAGGTTTTGAATTGTTTTTCTGCACTACTTTGACAGCCTAGACCTGACCTCAGGGGTTTCTACCAGTCTGGTTTTCAAAACTCCAGTAGTGACATTATGACCAGTCTGTTGTCTGGATATATTTGCCTCACACAATTTCCCATTCTCCCTAATTTTTATGAACTTTTCATTAAGCTTCTTATTATCTTGCAAAACATGTGTGCTCATGACACATGATAATTAGTGAGGAATTTCAACTTTTCATTTTCCATCAGACAGCTCAGACAGTTTCCATCATCCAAGGGTGTTTTTCAACCTAACATACATGATTACATCCTAAATTGTTCCAAATATATCTGCATTGTCACTTTGGAATGTGTTTTGCAACATCATTTGCCACAAATTTATAATACATTTCATTCATTCAGTCAGGCTGTTGAAATGGCTTTGTTTTGAAACCCAAATTCAAAGCACAAGAAAGAAGAATGAGTGTTACAGTAGGTTCCTATGGTGTTAAACCATCCTAGTATTGATGGAGTAAAAGTAAACACATGTGCATGTGTTTCTTTGATAACTAAAGATTTTAAATACATATACTTGAAATTAAAACATAGGTTAGTAGCTTGATTGGAATTACTACCGCTTCACATGTGTTTTGTTGCTTCAGATCTCAAATATTTATCCTTGAAAGACACACTTATTGTGTAGTCCCAGACAAACTCTTGGCTAAAACTGATGAGTCCTAACGTGGGAACTCAAGGCAAAGTGGAAGTCAGCATGGAGAAGGTAAAATGAAAATGTAGCCCTTGCTGCTTACGTAGCAAGATGTCCAAAACAGAACTTTGCCTTAAAGCCCCAGTCTATTTTCCTTGTATGTGGGAGAGGACTTCATCTCCCACACTGAATTGACGGTGCTTTAAGCTCAGAATTTTGGATTCCCCAATCTCCTTGGGAATAGCTCATCTTCAGATCCTTCCTTCAAACCACAGCACCTCAGCCTGTCTCTGAGTGTTCACAAACAAGGGATTAACAATGACACTAAAAGCATTAGCATATTTATTATTATAACTTAAGGGGAAGCAAGTGGCCTCTGATCCATAATCTTAAATCACTTATCCATGAGAACCCTCCTCTTGACAACTGGGATGATATATGTAATACATGCACATGGACTCATCTCCTGGTGTAAAAATGGCTCAAACAAGATGGAATTTATTTTATTTTTGTTTTAATGTTTAATGATACGGATTTCAGGGTTATTCATCTAATAATGAGCAGGGCTAAAAACATGACAAACCTGAGAAGCCTTTAAACTCTAAACAATATCTCTCATCCATCAGAACCTGTTTTTTTGGGGTTCTTTTTGTGAGAGGTATAAAAGAGGCTCTGTATATGACCATTTACAAGGAGCTGAATAAAATCTTTACAGTAGTAATTTGATATATGAAACACGCTGAATTCCAATCTCTTAGTTTTTATTAAAATCTCCAGGCAGCAAATGAGAAATTTATAGGTATTAGCTCTTCTGTAAGAAATAGGTCATTATCCATGAAAGCAGAACAACCATTAACTAACATGCAGGTGTTTCAAGGTCTTATCTAATGATGATGCTCTGAAATGTCAGTAAAACCCAAAGATTTTCTCTTCTTGACCTCTGTGCTGTTGTATGGCTTAGAATTTGCTCAGAAAGCAATTAAATAAATGTCTATCATGTTTTAACAGTAGTTTCCTTCAGAAAAGCCATAGGTTGAAAGAGAAAAAAGGCATCTTATTTAGTTTCAACCTGAACATCAATGGCAATTGGGATAATGAGAGCCAATTTCACATTGCACTGACTGAAATGGAAATCATGAGAAAATTACACAGTATTAAAACTATTCACTGCTGGCCCCCTAAGCTTTCATACAGGAGAGATGGGTTTATTGTAAATAGACACAGGTTGTACCTTCATTAAAAGTTAATTTACACAAGGACAATGCAGTTTATTCATGTTTGCTGTTAATAAGATCTTCAAGAGCCGTAGAAATAATCAGTGATACCCTGAGACACGTAGAGGAATCAGGCTGCCATAGAGGAATCAGACTGCCATTCCTACCAGGTCCCATCACATAGAGGTGTCTGTAAGTGCTGGCTGGATTTCCTCATGAAAGACCAGGGTAGAAGGCTTCCAAGACTCATGGCCAAGGAGAACTTCTACAAAATTAGCTGTAACAGCTGCATACAATTCCCTGCTGCAAAGGGAAGGTAAAAATCATTTGGACAAGTATTTTTGTTTCATTGTAGAGGCGAGGTTGTTGGTCGTTCCTTGCAGATCGGGACGAGGTGAACAAGAAGTCGTCCCTCACCTCGCAGAGCTGAGCTAGGACCAGGTACAGTGTGAATCCACGGTTCTTTGGAGAGCGGGATGCAGGAGAGATGGTCAAGGTCTCCCTGTCCTTCCCAGAGGTCCGTGAGCAGGGCCTGTGCACCGGTGGGGCTTTCTGTTTCCCCTTTGTGGATAGTATGGATTATTTACCTCCTGTATGCACTCTGCAGAGCCAGGAAAGACTATCCACAATTATCTCTGACTCTTGGATGTATATCTTGGATGTACTGTCTTGGGACTGATACAGAATGAGCTGTGAACCTGTCATGCTTGAGAAAATGCCAGGGATATGGAACAGCTCACAAGCTTATTTCCTGGGGGAATAAGTACCTGAGTGGATGGGTCAGGCAGCACTGCCACCAAAGGGATGGAGCAGACAAGGGGCTGTCTATTCCAGAGACCACATCTTGGGGAAGGTCTTCTCCAGATCTCTTTTCATTCTTCATTTTCTGGAATGTCTTTACATAAGGATGGATGTTTGAAAATAAAGCCACCTCCAGAAGGAGCTCAAAATAAAATAATCCACTGATCGATTTCCTTCTTCCAAGGGTGACCTTTGTGCCAGAAGCTGTTGCTCCAAAAACTGTTGTGACTTGAGAAATCCTTTGATGTATGCCATATTCTTTCTGATGTTTCTTTTTCTTCTTTTATCTAGAAAGTTGATTTTTAATGACAGATTTCCCTGTGGTCTGCTATCCTTTGCCCCATTAGAAGGCCCTGCAATAATTTTGCTTGGTACAGATGTTACAGCAAAACTGAAAACAATAAAACCTTTAAAAGTATAACCCCTAGGCAACCTGGGATCTACTACCTTGGGTCATCAGTGGATGTGACTAGTGTGCCACACTTTTCAGTGCATTAGACAAGCCAATAGCCCCTTTGCTGGTGAACCACTTGATTCGTTAAAAGAGGCATAGTGATGCCTCTCATCTTCTCCTGATTTTCAAACCCCTAGCCAGATTCTGTCTGTGTTGATGAAATGGAATTTAATGGACTCTACAGCCAATTTCTTGGAATTTTCATAATGTCTCTTATTCATGTTACTCAGCTGAAAAAAACACTTAATTTTGTTACTACACCACCAAATCTATCCATTTTACTCTCTGGTTCAGCTCATTTATTATTAATAAGAAAACATGCCAAACTCAACTTAGACATGATTTTCAAATCATGATTTCTGAGCATTTAAATCTAAATGACCTTGGATTCTATTCCAATTAAAACAGAGCACACCATTGCTGCTGAAATTCAGTTCTTAGTGCCAAGATATTCAGTGATGTATTAAAGATTACCCTAAAGCATGCAGGGTTAATTACTGCTCAGCTCCCTATATCACCTCCGAGTTACTTACAAAATTACCTGATTATTACAGGAAAATGCTCTGTGATTTGCCAATCCACTGCTTTCTTATCTTTGCCTCTTTGGCCTCCGAATGTAACACTTTTGGCCAGGCCTGAAAAAGAATTCAACATTCAAATGAGCCAAATCTTTCTAAAAATCTGAGTAACTTGGTCAGGTGCCTAGTGAGTATTGTAGTTTTTTTTTGGAAAGAACTGACCTTGATTGTGGCCGCTGAATATGTCTGAAAACCCAGAGTGACCTTTTTCCACAAAATAAAAAGAGCTATCTGTGGTCTCAAATGGGTAAGAAGTTGGAGGAGTTTATTATATGTATTTTCAAAGCTGACATTCTCAGTATCTCTGATATTTGTTACAGTTATTCATTTAGGAAACAGCACAAAGACTGTCTAAGCTCTTTGCTTGAGTATCAACCAACATGTTCCCTACCTACAACCCCCAGAAAGTGACAATCCTATGTGCTGAAAGAGGATTGACAGTAGATAATGTTCGTGATTCACTGGCCTCTGCCCTTTTTGTTAACAAGTCTTAACAGATTCTATAATATCTGCTAAGCCATCCTGTAGTGTTACCCACTTGGGGAAGGTTTTTTAACAAATACTTAAACCTGTAAGCCCATCCTAAAAGATATTGTTTGGACATGCTCTTAATCCGTACAGTTTTTGTTTTGATTCATTTGCTTTTCTTTGACTTTTTTTTTATAATCTCTGCTCCCTGTAGAGTTCTTTGAGCTGTTCTAGGGGCTTATCTTAAACTACCTGACCATGCTGAGGAAACGGATGAGGGAGTTAAAAAATCAGATGAAACCTCCTCCTTGGGAATTTTAATTCCCACCCCCTTACAGATCTCGAACTGAAAAGACAGTGAGACCCTGTGGGTCTTCCAGAGCTGGTTGCTGTCCCAATCTGTAGCAGCACCCACAAGCTGTTCACTCACTATCAGCATTTTACATATACCATGGGGTGCTCTAGAGATGATGATGGTGTTGAGTCTCTGCATTGGGTGTCATTTGGGGTCTGTGCCACCTGGGTGCCAGCTGGTGATGGCAGAGCTCAGCAACTGTCTTATACTGGCTTTGAGGAGGTTTTGCTTTCTGTGCAGAGAGGGGAAAATGATAAATGTTATTCTGTGCTTTACTTTCTCCTCTCTCAGCTTTGTAGTAGTTCAGGTCTTTGTGGATAACGTGTGCTGTTCATGTGTGACATGGAGCCTTGCTCCTTTTCTGGTGGAGTCACAGTTTATACAGCCAGCAAAGATTTTCCTCTGGGTAGAATTCAGACTTCTCCTCTGATTTTGCACTGATACATAGCAGGCTCTGTTCTTTCACGCTGCTTGGATGCATATGGGAAAGATGACTGCAAAGTCTGTGGCTACAGATTTATTACAGAGCAACTTCTGTAGCAGCACAAGCATCTGGTCCCTGCAGACTTCCCGCTCCAAGTCGTGAGCTCCAAACCCATCAGTTACTAAAGCATTGCTGTCAGTGACCTTAATATCCTGCCTGCCTTATAAACTGCAGGTTTCACTGAGAAAGGTCTTCAAATCTCTAAGGAAATTTCCTCTTAAGAAATTTGTCTTGGTGGTTTTTGCTGCGCTGCTGAAAGAACACACAGGGTAGAACAAATGTCCCAGCTGAACTTTGGTTCTATTAACATGATGTGTTTAAGGCATTTCCTTTACAATGAAAAAAATGACTGAGCATTATAGGGTATCCTTTCCCTTCAACTAAATTTCTTTTTTACACCCATACGTGTGCATTTTGACACCATATGGACTCAGGGACAATCATGTTGCTGCTGTTTTGTATCTTTTTAGTTGCATGCTGCCTTAAAAATGCTGAGATCTTAGTAAGACCATTTCACAGTAAGAATGTCCAATTCTTGTCAGTAAGGGATCATTTTCAGATGAATATTCGTCTGAATTCGAAGTGCTCATTTTCTGATCTTAGGGTCTTTGGACTATTTATCATTAGCTTCCAAATGCCTCTGTGTGATCCTGTATCTCATTATGTGTTCTCTTTGGAAGCATGAAAATTACTACTTACTGTAATCTGTGTCACCAACAGCCCCTTTGTATAGTATAAGGAATAGAGAAGTTGGTGGCATCTGTGAGACTCCTTCTGCATTCATGACATTGGTATTTGTGAACACAAAAAGAAGTGCTGCCGAGACAGGTTGGAGCTCATGGAGCCCTTGGAGCATACAGTAAACATGTAGCTGAATGTTGCAATTCTCTATCTTTGCTGTCTTTTTTTTTCCCTACATATATCTGCATTTATCTCTGGTAATCAACAATACCTTGCCATATCTTTAAATATTAAATATTTCTTTTTAGTTTTCGTCTGCTTCACTCTCTGTTCTCAATACCTGTGTAGTAGGCAAGAAAACTCAAATTAAGAGTATTTGTTCCTGGCTAAGTCTTGGATCATTACTCATTTAGTGCTGTACTAGTTGATAAGTGCTATCTTCATGTGTCTACGTACAATGATATGCCATTAGGAGAATCACTTTATCATGACATCAGAAAATTTCTGAATTATGCTTTTTAAGGTAGGCTTTTTCTGTGCAATGGAATTTTTTCCGTCTCTTCATATTAGAGTGTGTGATGATACATATGTTTGTTGTGTGTCTATAAAAAGAGCAATTCTTCAAGTGCTCACTTTTAATAGTCTGTATATAAGTCTGTATCTGTGAGGAGATAGTATGCTGCTTTGCAGCCATGTGGCTTTTATTCTTGAGGGACTCAATTACTTTGCATTCCAAAAGACAAAGGGGCCTGGAACATCTCAGAATCTTACAGGAACAACTTCTGCAATAGTTTAACCAATTTTTCCTGCAGTTTGGAAGCTTAAAAGATAAAATTCAGTAATCAGTCACGTATGAACACAGACATTTTTCTTAAGAGCAGTGTTTGAGAATTCCTGGCATGACCTTGTTAAGTTAAAACCATTTACATTTCTGAAAGTATTAAAGGGACGTAAAAAACTTATAACCATCATTTAGGCGCAAGAGTAGATAAAAATGTTAAAAAGCATCAATCATGGTACAAAAGAAAGCAGAATTTTTCATTAAGTTACTATTGAGGTGAAGAAAGATGTCATGTTTCTGTTTTATTATAATATAGACAAACTTTCTGTTTGATCCAGAAGTAGGGCCGAGATGAAGCAATCACTTTCCAAAGTAATCTTTGTTTTTTACTGAAAAACTAAGGTGAGCTCATATTTCTAATGGTAAATGGAATGACTCAGGAAAATAGAAGTTTGTGTAATTGACATCTGTCCCTAATAAAATTATGGAAATGTGTTACAGAATGTGGTCAACAGTGACTCAGACAAGACATTACTACTAATGCAAATGATGGTTTATGGAGAATATGTCTTGTCAAATGTGTTTATTATTAATTTTTATGATAAAACACACTTAAGCAGGGTATTTTAATGTGTTCTGTACAGCATTTTGTTACAGAAAGATATCATTAACCCAAATTGACTTACTCTGTGTTAAATCAAATAAAAAAATAATTATCTTGTAGCTCTGGGAAGGTGGTTGTAAGTGAGAAAGCCTCATGCAGGGGGAAGTTTCTGAAGAGATACTGTGCTTCATAGTGTTAGGCACAAAAAGCATCATCTATCTCTCTTGTTTTTCTTAGGATGAGATTGAGAAATGACCTGATCATTTTCTATAAACACCTGCATGTGGGAGAGATTCCTGATGATTGCAGGTCTTTTATCTGAACAAGATGAGAAGATTCTCTGGCTGTTGGCTGAAAACTAAAAAAGAAATCACTTCAGAAACAACATGTTTTGAAAGAAAGAGTAGCTATCCCCTGGAACAACTACCCTATATCATTTGAAAACATTAAATCAAGGCCTTCTAGGCTATAATTTTACCAGGTATTCTGGGATTGATGTGAAAATTGTTAATGCAAGAGGTTAGTGTAGATGGTTGCAGTAGCCTCTTCTCACCTCAGACTGTTACAGTACAGAGAATAGGAGAATAACTTGTATTACACCTTTTTGCATTCATTGTCTTTGACTGCAAAGGAACTTTGATATATTTAAATAAGGAGAGGCCTAAATATTATTATTGAAATAGCAGCTGTTTATTCTTTTCACATACTATGTTTTAGGACCTTTAGTAATGCTTTGCAATAGTAAGTTTTATACCTCTTCTTCATTGAATAGAAATTAAAATCGTGGCTTTACTTCATTATTAACATGACCATTTGCCTCAAAGCTCAGTTGGGGTTACCAGAGTCTCTCTCTGCTAATATTCAGTGGTCAACTCATTGACCCAATGTCCCTGTCTCCCTCACTATCTGCAGAGCAAGCTGCCAGATTAATTCCCAACAATGAGAAATTAATCAGTACTATCGATCTGCAGTCTTCTTTATATGAGACTTCCAGAGCGCTCTTAGTCTCATACACTTTTCTGATGATTTGTCCTAGAAAAACATTGAAAGGTTTTTTATGTTTCTCAGTGCAATTAGCTACCAGGCGTCTGAGGGTTATAAGGATGTTAGTGTGTTCAGGAGGATGTGCAAATATTAAACACACAGTTTACAAACCTAACAAGACCCACAAGTTTTCACTTTCTTTCTTCAGGTGTATTTGTGTTGCTGTTTCAGTAGGGAAAGCTATTTAAGGTAAGAAACTAGTTGAAGGTCTTATTTAATTGGTCTGCTATGGAGATGTCTTGATGTTCACAGGACAGCTTTTCACTCACCTTTACTTTACATTTCATAAGGTTTCATTATACTTCCTTTTTCTTCTAATCTCCGTGGATTTTCTAGTCTGTAAGCCCTCCTGGGCAGGTTATTCCTTATATGTTTCACTGAAACTAAACCCTGGTTGTGTCTGGATATGTGTCGGTAAGTGGTCACCTACATCAAGACTTTTGAGACCTGGGTTTTTTGGCTGTGAACAAAATGTGATGTTTTCTATTGTGAGTGGTCTGTCTCTGCATGTCTTCAAGGTCCTTCAGCTCTGTGCTCCTGCAAGGACTGAGCATGGCAGCAGGAGGATAGTCTGGGCACCAAGTCTGGAGGGATAACCACAAACAGAACATAGTAGCGCCGCCTGCAATTCTGGAAAACAAGTGTGAAAGCTGTTAGGAATGAGCACAGTGTAACAGAATAGTCCTGTCTTCCAAATCACCCTTTCAGCTGCAATGAAAACAGTAGATAGATAGAAAAAGATTACCCCACATCAGGACAAAGCTCCCACCAGAAGCTTTATGGAATGATGGCATGAATGGATTTCAAGATCCCCCCCAGGCAGATCTTCAGATCCATCCACTGGGTTATTTCATAAAGCCTAGTGTCACTTTCCCAGCTGACTGTTTTCCCTCTTTCTCTTGCTCAGGTTCTCTCAATTTGCCCAAAGGACATGAGGGCAGATATTTGCGTGCACCTGAACCGGAAGGTTTTTAACGAGCACCCTGCCTTCCGGCTGGCCAGCGACGGCTGCCTGCGGGCCCTGGCCGTGGAGTTCCAGACCATCCACTGCGCCCCGGGGGACCTCATCTATCACGCTGGGGAAAGTGTCGATGCTCTTTGCTTTGTGGTCTCAGGATCCTTGGAAGTCATCCAGGACGACGAGGTGGTGGCTATTTTAGGTACAGTGATCTCTGTTGAAATGCTTCTGGTTTGTGTGTATTTTCCTTTTGCTTAGTTTTGAATATTAACTAGTCTTGCTTGACATCAGCTGGGACTACAGGAGGCTGGTAGTTGTCATAAGATGGAGATACTGTGTCTCCAGAGATCCTACTCTAGAAGCAAACCCTTAATCTTTTATGCCATTGGGAATGCTCTTTCTGCCCAGTATGGCTCAGTGGTCACAGTTGCAGTGTCTCTGAGCAGAAGAGAATGGCATCTGTGTGCTCGACATCTTTTAAATAGCCTGTTGGAGGAAATGCACATTGCTTAATATTACTCTCTCAGGAGGATTTCCACATTAACCTTCACGCTGGGATTTTCATTCTAGCCCAGAATAACACCTGCAACAGTCTCTGTAAAGAAGCAAAATTGTCACTTGTAGTGAATTGGCTGTACAGAAAATAAATGGTCTGATCTGACCTTGCAAAGAGATAGGGTCACACCATGTGTCAAGCCACAGTCATGACAAGTCTGAGTGATGGGGGAGCTCCAGGTTAACCACCCTGTCACCCACTGTGTTGCCTTGTTTGCCAGTAGCAGGTGGGAGAGAGACTAATGCAGACTCCTTGCTGTCTTGTATGGGATTGGGATGGTTTAGCAGATTGAGTGGTCAGCAGGGATGTTGAGGCAGCAATCCTCCTCAGAGGCAGAACCATGTAGAGGAAAACCATCCAGAACTCGTCTTGCCTGGTTAAAATCAACCAATTTATTGTAGAACTCATATCCTGTTGAATATTTGCCTTCTCTAAAACTGGAGCTGTGACTCCCTGTGGCCAAATCCAGTCGGTTCCTGGTTCCTGGTCCGAGGGGGTCCCTCGCAGCCCACTGAAGCTCTGTACTGCTTCTTCCCTGTAAGGGTGGCTTCAGAGGGCTCTGTAAGTCTCTCTTATATCTCCTGGGGAATGATCACTTGGAGATAAAAGGTTACACTTGGGAGTTGCACTGGTATGTGGAAAGAGGGCAGAGAGAGCCAACACTGGTCATGAGTCAGACTTCAGCTCCTTCCCAACCGGCAGCAAGAGTAAGGAGAGGAGGAATTAGGACAAGCATGTAGCTGAAAGAGACTCCTGACATTTCCCTAAAAGCCTGTGTATGTGTGTCTGGGACTGGGGTGGGATTGGGCAGTGTGCAGGTGTGTGGATGAGGCTGCATGGGAATGGCTTCCCCAGGGCATCACTCAGATCCTCCCAGCTGGAGAGTATGAACTTGGGAAAACACATATCCGTACTCTTTTCAAATACCTGCTGCACCTTTCTGTATTCTAGTTTACACTTAGGTTTTGAAAGAAGAGAGATTTAATGTAAGAATGAATCTGCTTCCATATTCAGATGTGAAATCCTTATGATGAAAGCTCCTAAATCAACAAATATTCCTTGTATTTCAGCTCACTGGGCCATTTCAATTTTATTATTAATCTCAGTGATGATATATTTGCTTACAGTTATTTAAAAAACAAAAGCTTTAAGAGTAAGTAGCAGCTTTAAAATAAATAAATGGTTTTTATGGTGAAAACAATAAACATGTAATTTACTGAACCAGGAGCCATCACTAAATAGATTGCATGCAAAACTTCATTGCATTTATTAATGAATATTTTACATTTGGAATGACAGTAAGAACTTTTTGTTTCTACCTTTTAGATGTAGTAAATCTGATATCGATGTTAATCCCCATTTGGCTAGAGAGACTTTTAACATTATCTAGTTAAAGTGAATTACCTTTGATTACCAAAATTGCCTTTGATTCTCTCTGCTGAGGTGCGATCCTGTGACTCAGAGCTGTGTTCGTCCTGTACTACAGGGATTGGCAGAATGTGCAAATGTAACTTAAAGCAAGATAAACTGCTACCTCTAGTCGTAGAACACACTGAGGAGTCTTTTTATGCTCTGACAGATTATTTAGAAGAATAGTGAACTGAGTAATTATGGGATGTCGTATCCTAAAAATTCACTTGTGGAAGAAAATCTTTCCCAGATGTAGTTGCAAAGGCATTTATAGTGGCAGCTGTGGCAGCTGAAATAGCGACTGCAGATCAGACAGTGAAGAACATAATTTTTATTGATCTGTTCTGCTTTGAGAAGTCCAAGCACAAGGAACGTGAATCTGCCTAAGGCAGAGAGCAGGTTTAAAAACCTCTGCCTAATGTGAAAACCTCAGTACCTGCTTTGAATGCTCCAAGCATCTGCCATCACGTTGGTTTTCCTAGGGAAAGTCAACTTGCAGGACTGTACTATCAGTCTGTCCGTCCTTTCCATGCCCCAGAAGTAACCTAGAGTGGAAATGTGATAAGTATCCTTTGGAAACTTGTCCTCATTAATTTCCTCTATGAAAGCAGGAACGTGCAGGACATGCTGTCTGCCAGCCTATGCTCCTTGCACAGGAAATAACAGGGTAGCGTGATTTAATATAGGAGTGTGTTATTTGCCTTACTTAAAGAAAGAGGGACCAAAGAGCTGTTTTTTTTTTTTTTTTTTTTTTTAACCATGCTCACCTGCAGATGGATTGCTTGGTGTATTTTTAAATGTGGAATATCCTAGACAAGTGAATCAGGTAGGGACATCAAAATGGGCTAAGAACCATCATCTTCCATCTCTTACATTCATGCTTCTGTCCAAAGTGCAGGGCTTCATCCTCCATCAGGTCCCAGAATGAATCACTCCATGATGTCGCTGCTTTTTCCCTTCTTGATCTTCCCTTGTCATGTTCCCTTCCCTCGCAGCCATGGCGAGTTGGCACATCCACCGTCTCCCAGCCAGCTGAAAGGGTCTCCTCAGGCGACTTGGCTTGCCAGCCAGGTGCTTTCCTCAGGCTCCACCATGGAGACAGCCATCCTTTTATTCAGCAGCACTTTTCCTGACTCAATGGCCCCACCTTTGGTGTTTCTTGGGCTTGAAAGCAGATGAAGCCTACTGATTGACAGGGCAACTTGCAGCACTGTGACATTTTGTTCTCCCCTGGTTTGGTTTTGTTCTCATTTGTGCATAATTAAATGCCCAGACACTGCAGTAACCAGCATTACAGAAACATGTACAGTAAGAGAATGGCTCCAATTGTAGATCTGGAGTTTATAGGACTCATTAATGGAGATAGCCAGGTGCCCCATTATGTTTCCCTCATTAGTTGCCTCCATTTCTTCAGACCAGGCTCCCACCTTTTGCAGGTGCTGGCTGCTGCTGTAGCAGAGGGTGCACCTGTGCAGAGCTGGTGTGCTGATATACACTGGAGGAAAGAAGGCACGATCATTTTAACATAACTCATCTGCAGTCTCCAGGATAATGGAGAAGGGCAAACAGTCTTGTCGCTAATTATCAAAACTTTCCCAGCAAGTGAGGTGACCCTGAGAAGGCACATCAGTGATTTTCCAGCATCTCAGGCAGGAGTAAACAATTTAACTGCCACTGCTCTACACAGGGAGGTGTTTTCAGCGAAGAATCTCAGGAAGGACTGGGGGTTTGGAGTCCCCAGGCTAATGCAAAGAGGCATCAGCAACCAGAGAGCGCCTAATAATTGTCCCTGCTGCAATTAACCTGAATTTGCACCTGACGAGGAGTTTCACATAAATGGCAATGCAAGCCAAGGGGCTCTGGAAGCTGCTTTCCAGCTCCTGCTATTTGCACAGCTGGCTGTGTAAGTTGCACAGTAACTTAAACTGGGCATGTTGATTAACAAGGTTTAAAGAAGTAGGGTTTTTTCAGCAGAAAAATAATGACCCACCGCGTTCAGATGTTGATTGTAGGAATTGATCAAAAATATTGCTCAAGTTGCATAGCAATAAAAATTGGTATCGACCACTGGACTCCTGGTGGGGGCTGTTGCTGAGTGAATTCAGTTTTGATAGTCAAGCCAGAATGAATATAAATGTAATAGTTCATGTTTCAGCCACACTTATGGTCCTGATCCCATGTGTATTCAATTCAGTCATTTGCCTTTATGTGTTGCATGTTAATTCTCAGCATATTCTGCATATAATACCAGAGCAACCTGTTGTTTATTGGATTTATTGTTATTAGGCAAGCCAGACCTTATTAAAGGTCTGCTTCATAAATTATTTCCAAATGTTTGATCTGGGAAGGGCATATGATGCAGTATCAGAGGAAAAAAGGAAAGCAAGTGTCTTCCTGAGTTTGGGATGACAGCCGAAAGTAGGGATGAGTCTTTTTCTGCTTTAGATTCTACATGTATTTGGAGGTCAAGAGATTAAGTCTCCTACCAAATCACATGGAGAAAAGTTCTTTAGAGGCAGAGAAAGTAGCAGCTCCCATTTAGGTGAACAGGAGACCCACGTGCTCCATAGTTCTCATCTGGGGGCATTAGTAATTTGATGCTTGAGATCCATGCACCAGCACTTTGAGTTTCCATGCCTACACAGCCGGGCATGTGCTTTGTGCAGGACAAGACTGACCATATGTGATGCACTTTATGACATGAAAAACTGTCAGTGCAATTCCATCTCATAGTATTAGTGGCTAATTCTGTGATTTTAATTAGTTTAATTGCAGCTTGGGTTTCTTCTCAAGTGGAATGAAGGTGGCAGAATTTGCCCCTGTGTCAAATCAACTCTGGATATTTTATACTGAACTTTTTTTTTGTTTTTCATGTAAAGTCAACCAAGGCAGACTAATTGTGAGCATTTCCCCAGGTTAGTAACATGCACCTGGTAGCAATTTACAGAACAGCCTGTGTCCTATTTCATCTATAGAAAAGTCCCCTGTGTTCCAATGAGTTAAAGCTCTAAATTAACTAAAAGGAAAATGATTCATAAAGTAAGGGTTTGGGGTTTTTTCAGCTAACAGAACTGAAATAATTAATGTGATTCAGGCTGTTTTAAAGTGCTGAATCTCAAAGTATTTTGCCAATATACTTTGCAAATATATTTTGCAAATATACTTGAAGGGTTACTGATCTGAAAATGAGTGTGACGTGCTGCTCTGCACTGTGCAGTTCTTCTTAACTGCCTTGAAATCAGTCAAACCTTGCAGGTCTGGGTTGGCATCCACAGTACCATGTGTAAGATTTAGTCCTGCTGATACTTGTTCAAAAGTGTTATTAGTTCTTACTGACAGACTTGAATTTTTCACATTATTTTGTAAATTTAATATATTTTGTCTCTATCTGCATGATAGTTAATTATGATAAGAAACATCAATCTTAATTTAGTGCCAGCTGGTGTGTTATAGATGTGATCCACAGCCTCCAGAGTCAGAAAGATTCCTTTCACTGAATTGAAATGTTTTTGAATTAGACCTGCACGCTTCACTGCCAAAAGAAGGAACTCAGAAATCTTGGCAGCACAAGAAAAGGAAAAATATTTAAAAATCACGAGATATAGTTCTTTTAAATCAGACTAACAGTTTGAGGCAATCGTATTTGCCTTATGAATTTTGAAGGTGGTGGGAATGCTCATGCTTTCAGGTTTATTTCATCAGTCAGGGAGGATAGAAACTTATTTCGGTATAAAATCAAAATGGAAATAACCTGTCTCCAGGAGCTGGGGCTTCTAGAAAGATATGAAGCACTAGGATCCTTGCACTAAAAATGAGAGAGATGAGGGGAGAATATCTTTATGGACCTTGTGCTCTGCTTGCAGCGTTTCTTCCTAAATGCTGGAAGAAAGGTCAGTTCCTTTTGTGCTTCCAGGTGCAGATGTGGAAGGTTGCACTGCGTTAAATAATGCAAAGTACCTTTGCCAGCATGGACTTGGATCATTGGCACAGTCTCTTGTTAGTGTTTCTTTGCTAGAAATGCTTTTTGCTCACATCATTCTGCCCTTTCACGTGGTCACATGCAGTCCTGGAGCTGGATTTTCACACTGCTCAGGGATCGACTCTGATCTGATTTCCAGGGGAGTTGTGGCCCTTCTGGATGCCCCAGGACAAGACTAAAGTTGAGGATAAAACGTTCACAGGAGCAAGGAGACCTCTCTCACAGTGTAGTGTCATCTCTGCACATCATGGCTGTGCTTACAGGAAGCAGTGATGTCCTGGATGGCAACTGCACCTGATGAATGTGCACCACTGAATCACCCCCATCACCCCATCTTCTCCAGATCCCCTCTTTAGACAAAAACAACTGCATCAGCTAAGTCCAGAAATCCAGGCAGCCCAGCAGCCTATCTCCAAAAATGATCAATAGCAGATGTGCAGGAGAAAGTAGGAATGTGAGCTTCCCCAGAATGTTCTCCAACCCTCCACTGAATTATATTTCAATTTTATTTCACCCAGAGGGAAATCTTTAGTGTCTAATAGCCACAGATAGGTTTTATTCCATGAATATATCCCACAATTTTGTAAACCTGTACAACCAACTCCAGCGTCCCATGATAAGGAGCTGCAGAGCTGGCCTAATCCCTGAACCATCATGGAGCTGTTTGCTGCTCTGGGTAACAGGAGCTGATTCCCTCCCTGCTCACTGGATGTCTACATCAGTTTGGGGCACATCTGTCCTGCAGCCAGAGGTTCCACTGCAGATATATAGACACAGATGTATTTGTGTGAATATTGATACCAGTATATGTAATTATGGCTGCACGAACGTGGCATTTGGTCACTGACCTCCACTTGTGTGCATGCTGTCATCACTTCATAGTTAGTGGAAATTGAAATGATTAGATGAACACTTTCTCTACCTGATACAGTTTTACTGATTGTGAAGCAATTTTAGCCTTTGCTTTTTATAAGCAAAATAAGATTTGAGTGTATCGTGACGGAAAGCCGGCATTATTCATCATGTCCAGCTTTTGCTAGTGTGACTGATGGGACTTTGGAGATGTTTTAAAATGGGGGAAATGCCAGCTGGTCTATTAGCTAAGACTGCACAGAAAAACACTTCATTACCTTATGAAGAAGTGTTGATCCTGTTTATGTGTTTTTACCCAGTGCTATTTCCCACCAAGAACTGATTCTTTAACTGCCTGCCTAAACTTTCTTCCAAAGGACCCATCAAGCTTCTATGTCTGCTAGGATATTTATTAGCTCAGTTTCTGTCCCCATCTGAAGGAGGACAAATTTTGTCTTTACATATATATATAAATATATATTTATATTTTTTTATATATATATATTTATATATATATTTGTGGGTTCTGAGACACTGCTTAACAAGAGTCTTTCTTCTGCAAGTTCAAGCACTTTTTCCTTCCATCTGCAATCTCCTGGGGAGTTTCATAAGGCCCTTACGAATTTTTCTGCCTGGAAGGTCCAGGCATGAGCTGCTGTCTGACAAATTGGCAAGTCAGTCCATGGTGCAAGGCTGTGGAGAATATCTGCCCCCTCAAATCTGTGTGGGAGAGTTATCAAAATATAGAAGATGGTGCATAGAAATATCATGACTTATTACATAGTTAAATACTGTATGATTGTCTCTAAATATATTTATGCAAATATGCATGAATATATATATGTATATTTTATGTATTTAGAATTATAGCAGTGTAGCTATTTCAGCAAAAATTATGTCTGTCACCAACACCCTACGTTTTACTGTTTTCCATGGTTCTTTCAGTCCCCAAATCTAAGTTTTTATGATCTTGGAGGTCTTTTCCATCCCAAATGAGTCTGTAATTCTATAGATGTGACACTTAGGGGCATGGTTTAGTGGTGGATTTGACAGTGCTGGGTCGATGGTTGGGTTTGATGATCTTAGAGGTCTTTTACAACCCAAAGGATTCTTTGATTCTGTGATTCTGTCCTTACACCTCTGTTTCTGCCAACTTTATTCCAGCAGTGTCCAAATACTGACTCTCTTCCTTCCTTTCCTCACACCAAGTGGAAAATGTATGCAAGCAGTTCCCACTCTAATTTAGGGCATTCTTTTTTTCAGCAATGCTTTGGGCACTGTGAGAGCAGGGGCAGGAGAATTTCCCACAGCTTTGGTTTCAGTCAGGAGGGGTATTAAGACTGCTCAGGACTAAGGACCATGCAGGTTTGGGAGTTAATGTGCTGAGGCCTCAATAAATCTCTAGAGAGAGGCTTTGGGAATCACGCAGGCTGCATCAGCCCCAGTGCCTTTGTATTCCCAGCCCAGCCCCAGAGGGGCTTTCCCTGGAGGTCTGCACGTTCCCTGCAAGTGAACAATATGTATATATATGCAAGTCTTTGAGTAGCTGGTGTGTCAGACCTACCAGTTAAATTTTCTGTCGCAACTCTGAAAGTTTTATTTTTATTTAGTTGCAGTGTGTAAAATTAGCGTTAGAATCGTAGAACAGTTTGAGACATGTTCCACTAGTCCAGGTTGCTCAGAGCCCCGTCCAACCTGGCCTTGAACACTTCCAGGGGTTGGGCATCCACAGCTTCTCTGGGCATCGTGTTCCAGTGCCTCGCCACCTACTGAGTAAAGAATTTCTTTGTAACGTCTAATCTTGTCCTGAGTGAATAATTACCACTCTCTATGCAGTGAACTACATTTAATAGGGATGAAGTACAGTACATTAATCTCTGTATTTATGAAAAAAGACACGTTGTTTTGGAGGATCTGGTAGGTTTTGTTTTCGTTCAGTACATTCCTTAGCACATTTATAACCATCAAATAAGGCTTGGACTTGTGTGGGGAAATGTCAAATTCAAGAACTCTTAAAAGCTTCCAAGATTTTATACTTTCTAGAGAGTATAACAACAATGTAAGAGGAGTTTGGAGTTTCACCATTCAAATCCAGTGGGCGATGGCTCATGGAAGAGTGAATAAGTTCAGTTCATTGTGTCCCACCCCTTCTGAGAGAGCCAGTGCAGTTCCCTGCCTCACAGAACTGAAGACAGTGAGATCTTCTCAAGTTTATGAATAGTGTTTTCATTAATCAATGGTTTGTGTACAGATTCTGTAGCACACCGTCGTGCAGAGTTCTGGACTGAGCATCCACTGCTTTCAACCTCTTGACTGAAATTAACTGTGTATTACCTTCAATTTGAAAAGAAAACAAGTGGCTCACTCACATTTCAGAGGGAAAACCATAATAGCCCCTATTGTAGAATTCTGTCTTTTTAAGTACACTCTGCAGCCACCAAAAGCAGGACTCAGTTCTGTCCTGTGTCCACCTCAGAGAGCAAATCCATTAAGCAATTTTGTGCATTTCAGAAATGGTCTGTTTTCTATAAATTATGTAACTGTGCTGAGTATGTCTGTAAACTGGGTTTTGAACTGTGGGTATAGACAAGGGTAATTAACTGCAAAAGGTAATTTCAAAACAGTACATTGGATAAATTATGATGTTACCAGAAAATGCTCTGTATTAAGGAAAACATTTTAAAACAACTTGTTTTATGAATTATACCAGCTGTGTTATGTATTGTAGTTAATTTTAATTACATCAAAATATGTAGAATTAAAAGCAGTGCAATGAGATGCATTTATAACCTTTCTAAGGGATGATTCTGCTATAGAGACTTTTGCTAGAAAATAAAAACAGGGAAATGAAGGAGGGCTGGAACCATTTATTTCACTCTGCCTGAGAAATGTTAGATATATTTTACTGGATACAATACCTAAAACAGAAATAGAGAAATAGAGCCTCTGACCCCCAAAAGTAATAATGTTGGATAAATTAGCACTCTGGTTCCCACAGTAGAGTTGAGTGAAATGTTGAAAGTTCTTAAAAGAGGAAATATTAAAATGTGTTACCTTTTTATCCCAAAACTATAACATTACTAACCTTCAGCAATGGCCTGCTTGAGGTACCTGGAATCAATAGCCACTGACTAACTGATTTTACTTTCCTTTTAATAACTGCTAAAATAAAGAGCAGGGATATCTTTGGGGTCTGAAACAAAAAATACCCTTTGTACCATGGTTTCTGCTTCAGGATTTGAGATGTCAGCCACAAACCACACACCATGGCCCTTGCCCAGCCCGTGGCCACGTAGCAAGAGGCAGTTTTTGAATGCTTCTATTGCTGCCACTCTTGAACAACCACAGAGTCCAAACCTGAAAGCCCATCTCCAGTCTGCACCCATGCTGGTGTTTTTGTTGGGTCAGAAGTGTGATTTTGAATCTGATGTCCTCGTCCTCCCAACTTGTCCAGCTTCATTGTCTAGCATAGGTGTGTGGTGTATGAATTCCTTGCAGAGGAAAGGAAGCCAAGGTGTGTCAGAGCACATCTCATGCACTTCCAGTCCTTGGAGCTCCTCTGTCCGTGGGACTGGACTACAGCTAGTCCCAAGTCCTCAAAATGTGCAAGTCCTCAGCATCAGCTGTTCTGCTGCACTGCCTGCCAATGCAGAAGTGGCCTTCAGGTGTAATTTTCCCAGCTGGTTGAAGGTATTTATACATGTGGATGTCTAAAGTGTCAAGCCCTTTCTTACTCAGCAAACATTGAAATACAGACTTAAGCCTAAGTCTCTACTTAAATGGATGAGTTTGGGTTTAGAACTAGAGTTCTGGATGTGTTTAAGATTTAGAGCTGGCTATTTAAAGTTTGAAAGTCTCAGTGAGGGTTTTGATGGGTTTTTCAGAAGGAGTGTTGCCACTTCAATTGTATTAGAAACGTTTAAACATCCTTTATAATGTGGTCCTTGGGCCCTGGAAGCTGGCTCCTGTACCACACTGTAGAGCCGTGAAGATGTAGGAACCTGGATGTCAGAGGGTTTTTGGAAGAGTGGGACTCCTTAAATCACTTGGGAACAGACACCTGAAATATTCAATCACCTGAACATTAGTTAAGTGCTCATTATATTTGGAAGCCTTTGAAAAATCCATTACTTGTACCTTCAGCAACAAGGGGGCCTTTACAATCTGGTTCTTATGCTTTGTGACACTTCACAGGGCGATCTATAAATACTGTAAAAACCTGGGGCTATTGTTAAGGATACTCAAGTACCTCAGATGCTTCTAAAACTTTCACCCTTATTAGTTTTCACAGCTGGGGGCTTATGTGAGAATAATTGGAAGTGTAAGGCAGTTTGGAAAGAAATCATTTGTGTGCTGAAGAATGCTGCCTAAGCTCTACCTTACAACAAATTTGTCCTGCTGTTTTTCAGGTAAAGGTGATGTGTTTGGTGATATCTTCTGGAAGGAAACCAGCCTGGCCCACGCATGTGCCAACGTTCGGGCTCTGACGTACTGCGACCTGCATATTATCAAACGAGAAGCCTTGCTTAAAGTGTTGGACTTCTATACTGCTTTTGCAAACTCCTTCTCGAGGAATCTCACACTCACCTGCAATTTGAGGAAGCGGGTAAGGCAACAGCTCTTTTCTCCCTCTCTCTCACCGTCTGCACGCTCCTGCAGACTGTTTGCAGTGTTTAACAGCCCCCGATTCGCTCTTGATGTTTTAAGGTCATTGCAGATTGACTGGCCTTTCAATAACTCCTGTCACTGCTTGTAACGATGGCTCAATAAAAGTTACCTGTAGATTTGCAGTTCTGAAGAGCAGCTCTAGCAGGATGATACATGAATTACATTTCTTTGCCTTTTCTTCGTAGTTATTGGTTTTCATTTTGTTGCTGGCTTTTTTTCCCCATTGCATAAATTTATAAAGTTATATTTTATGGAATCATAGAATCCAGATTCTGGATTCCTTAAGGGAAGGAATTAGTCTTTCATCTGCTAAGATACAGTTCAGAGGACAGTCTGATGGATCTGTATGGCATAGGCCAACTAAGAGAAATTTATTGATGTTAAATAAATAAAACACACTCATCAAAAGTACTGTATTAGTACCTTCTTCTTGCAGTCACATAGTCCAGAATTTTAATGTGGCAGTGATTTTACATTCGCAGCTCACTTCTTAAACCCTCCTGCTTGTTTTATAATCAATCAACAATGCTCACTATCCATTAGTTCTTTCAAAGAACACTCAATCTAAAAATTAATTAGCTATAAGAACAAATCTTGCAAACAGGTTAAAGGATTCTTTAATTCGCATTGCGGCTGGAAAATTTCTTCTTTATGATTTTTTTATGATTGATGAGGGTTATATAAATTTCATTTTCATAGAGAAATCTCATAACAATGATTTATAGATTACTGAGTATTAACTGTGATCCTCTAGCTGCTGAAGCACATTTTTCTGCAGCTGTACCTTGGGCATCTCACCTGACAACGTACCGAGGCTACCTCAGTGTTTCACAAGACAGTTTCAGCCTCTGCAGTAACAGGAGTTCAACACAACTAGATTTTTACTTTTTGAAGTCTAGTTTCCCTCTACCCACTGGAGCATCGTACAAATGCTGCTTTCAGAGGAGGTTTAGTTTCTAGTGCATTCCTTGTGCTCATTAATATCCCAAATATGGCACAAAGTACCCATGGCAAAAAGCAGATGGAATGGGATTACAGTCCCCCTCTGTCTGTGCTGGAGCCCAAAAGAGCTGAGTTATAATCAGGTTTGGTTCCAGCTTGTCAGCTTACCTCTGACTTTAAGGTTGTTAACTCCACTTCAGACCTGAAGGAGGGTTTTGGGGCTTGAAAGCTGGCTCAGGGTTTCTAGCTTATCACTTCTCTGTTGATAAGAAGTGCTCTCAAGACTTGACTTTAGCAACCCCCCCTTGCCATCTCACGTGCCACCAACTACAGCCCTGCCATGACAATTCTGCTCAGGCATTGCTGATGGTGATTTCATGGGACAAGATAATGCCACATACATTGTACCAAAGTGTATTCTTTCGTTCTTAAAACCGTGAACCTGTCACTTCAGTTCGCTTCCTGAGCAAAACACGGACATGTCTTTTCCTGACAGGGCAGTGTGCTGGAATTCAAGTCTGTAGTCCGTGGATGCCTATGGGGAATAGCCCTCTGGCTGAGTCTTCATGGATTTTCTTCTCTCTCACACACATTTTTTAAGGAAAATTGGTTTCCCTGAAGGGCCCTGGCGTACAGAGTCACCCAGGTGGAAAAATTCAAAGAACCCAAGTTCTCAGTACAGATACCTGCTCCCTAGCTCAGTGTTAGGTACATGGACTTTGCCATGGGGGCAGTGACTCACAGTAAGTAGGAAGAACATTCCTAAGGAAATGTTAGATTTTGCAGAAGGAAAGGAAGTGTTGGCTGAGGGCACGTGTGGGCGTTACGTGAGAGCGAATGAAGAGTCAAAGAAAGGTTGTGTCAATGGGGTACATGCAGAGTGGAATTAATTTAATTAAAAGTTGTGTGATAATGTCCAAGGCAGTCACCAATCACCTTCATAGCCCGTGGAATGGTCCTTCTAGAAGGTAATCATCTTGCCCCTCTTCAGTGCCCAGTGTGGGATGGGAAAAACATCCCCTTTCAATTTTGAGAGTGTCCATGTTCACTAACTTTTAAATAATTAGGGACATCAAATGAACTCCACCTGTCTCCTGCAGTTTTAGTCAATAATTACTTGTTTGGAGGAGTCTTACTTCTAGCATTGCAGTAAGATGTGCTGAGCCAGAGCCTGCCTTGCAGAAATTCTGTGTTTTGTTCCTGGGCACAAAGCAGATCATGCTACGTTCAGCACCAGAGACACAACCTAAGTCCTGTTACATAAAGTTATTCAGGGGATTGTTTCAAACCTCCTATCTGCTGAAAGTATACATGATTCCCTGTTGGGCATAGAAGCATTTTGACGGTGAGCTCATCTCTGAGGAAAAGCAGTGCCGTGCAGGACAGTTCCATCAGGCGAGCAGAAAGCTGTTGTTCAGGCAGCGAGGCTGGGCTTGACAGCTGCACTGTACTGCAGCAGTTTGTGCTGGCGTCACGCAATCTAAATGGGAAAGAAAATCATTGTCTCCTTTAATTGATTTCAATAGAAATATATACTTAGCACTTTTTCTACATAGTCATCGCTCATAAGGTTTGACATCTAATTATAACATAAATGCGCTCCTTCGTGGTTCTGTGCGCAAGAAAGTGGCTGTTCTCACTGTCAGAAATGTATAGGCAGAAGTCTTCTTTCATCAGGTCTGCTCTTTGAAACACACGTACGTGGATTTGAGTGCACACACGTGTTTGTGCTGCCCTGTCCCTCAGCCAGCACTTTGATGTAGTCCACAGAATGCAAAATATTTAGACATTCAAAAGGCTAATAAATTAATAATAGTACTGAGCACAAAAGGTTATTTCCACACGACAGGGAAGCGAAAGTCTTGTTGAAGTGGGAAAATAATGTTTTCTCACTCCCAAGTAACATTTAGAGCCTGGCATGTTGAATGACCTCCTTAAGGCATCTGCTCAGCTAAAGTATTGCAGCATATCATGTTCCATGCTCTGAAATCTTTACGGCACATCTAACATCACTAATGCACACTCCAAGGCAGAACCAGGACTTTGAACTTCTTCTTTTTTTTCTTTTTTTTCCTCACCCCAAACAAGGAAAATAATTATTCTGGAAAGATATCCTTTAAAATCACAATGAGATCACATAGCTGCCTCTGAGTACTGAAAGTTATAAAGCAGTGTTTGGGATGAGTCTTCAAAGAGTTAATTGCTGCCTTCTGATGCTGGAAGAGAATATTAATAATGTCTAATTCATTAAGTGCCTTTCAAGATTTCACACAGCTGGAGGGGGGCCTCTGAAAGCTTGAGCCATGGAGCTTGGCCTGAGGAGGAGAGTCAAGACTGATCTATGGGAGGCTCTGTGGCGTCCCAGCCTTAAGGGGAAGGAACACCCAAGATTCGTAGATGCTTGTGGTCAAAAGGAATGACAGAGGTCAGAGGGTCTGCAAAAGCGTGCTTTTATTTAGTGAATTACACACTTGGCATGGAAATTGGTGTAAGTTAGTCCCTGATCTCCTTATATAAGCACATGGCAGTGGGTTTTGGATAAAGGGATGGGGTGAAAGGGAAGAGAGAGAGAATAATTAAGGAGAGGGCAAAAGAAAGATAGAAAGTAAGGCAGGAAGGAAGGAAGGAAGAGCACCAGTCTTGGCTCCAGCATTGATCAGCTGGGCCACAAGGTGCACGTGTGCCCAGGCTTCTTGGGGGTACCTGTTAATAGATAGGTTTTCCCCACCTGGAAGTAAATTTCTCATTTTCTATGCAAATTAGTTATCATGTGCAGTCCATTCTTCCAGACCTTTCTGGAAATGAGTTGCAGGGCTTTGGGGGCCTTGGGGGGTCTTAATCCCCTGCTGCAGTCCATGCCTGCTTTTCAACCTCATTCCTGCACTTGCACTGGACTGTGTCATGCTGATCTCCAGGAGTCAGAGCAAGGATGTTTGTCCTGGAAAAGTGCTGCCCTACCTTCCTATGCCCCCCTGCTCCATCCACATCCTGTTCTTTTTGAGAGTGTGTCATTACCAACAATCTTTGGTTGGCTCCACAGCTGTGCAAAAATTGGTGTTTTAGACATACACATTAGCTCCCTTATCTTCTAGGCTTCTACAGGCTCAAACCCATATAAATAAATAAATATACATTTTATCAATTGTCAAAATTCAGGAAGGAAGTCCTATAGCAAGCCCCCAAATGTGCTCCCACAGAAAACAAGTATTCAGCTAAAATATTTTTAAGGGTTTTTTTTTTCCCTTTTCTCATAATTGCTTCTTTTTGCACCAGATAATGTACCACCTCCGCTGAACTGCAAGCCCAACATAGCCCGTGCAAGTGCAGGGAAAAATCCAACTGAAATTTTGTCCCTCCTGAAATCACAGCTAAAATTCTCCCGTGCTTCAGCACATCAAAGATTTCCCACACAGCTTTTAAGGCACAAAGTCACATCTTGCTGTTTTCTACCAAGGGCAAAATGAGCTGTGTTAAAGGAATGAGTCAGGAGCAGCCTGGGAAGAGGACAATTGTTCGTATCTGACCTCTGGTGCATTTGCTCCTGAAAGGTGTGCTGGAGAGGGAGCCAAGGAGATGTGAGGAGAAATGAGCACCTTTAAGGCAGCGAAATCCCATTCGGAGAGGCTCAGCTTTTTTTCCCTGTGATGCTCTTAAAGCCAGGGACAACACTGAGAGCGACTAATGTTACCTAATTCCTCTAGCACACTGAATCTATGAGGCTTTTTAGCTGGTTAGGCCACCAGACTGTGTTAACACGCATGTCCTATTTTCCTTTTTATTTCAGATTAGAATAGTTTCTTTTTAAATTGCCTTCCTGTTCTTGCTTGAGGTTTTAATGCATTGCGTGTGGTTTCTTGACTGAAGCACTCGTCATTTCTTGTCACGTAGTTTTTAGAAAAGCTTTATTTTAACTTGAATTCTGCATTCACATCTAAAAGTGAAGGTTGTACCAAGGTCCATTCAAGATCCCTGTTTGCATTTTTAAGACCCTCCCGATGGTGTGCTTTATTAGTGAGTGTCCTGATGGAGAAGCAATGCGAGAGACAAAAAGCATCGCTCGGTGTATCAGCCCTTGCCCCTGAAGGTCGCACGTCTTCTGATGAACCTGAGGACTTTCACAGGTTTTGAGCTCTGAATTAAGCCATTCACAATTACACAGCTTGGTTCAGAGCTGTTTGCACTTCACCAGTGCTCACACTCAGTCCCGATCAGTCATGGGAAGGGATCAGAGCATTGTCCTTGGGCAACCCTGGCAAACAGAAAACTGGGGGGTAACTGGAGCAGGATGTGCTGAGCACCTCCTCTGCCCCGTGGTCCATCTCACTGTCAGATTCCTCATCCATTTTCACCTTTTTTCAGTCTGTTATTAGGAACTTTCTCCATGTGGGACAGTGATGATGGCAAAGCCTATCTGGGAAAAACAAGTATTTCCTTCATTATTAATGAAGAGAAACGGGAGAAAATCATATTTTTTAGGGAGCTGCTGTGACTGATAATGTAGATCAGCTGGTGGGGGCTTCAGTGGAGTCCTAGTCTCCTGTGACAGGGCATGTGCCAACCCCCAGGCTTGCACTCGATCCTCATCCTTCTCTCACTCCTGGTACTTTCCTTATGCAGCTTATTCCTCTGCTAGTTTAAGGGTCCATGGGAGTGCAGGATCAAGCCTCTGGATAGATCCCTTGGCAGATTCAACAGACCAATTTCTATCATGGCTTACGTGGGCAGCAATTTTTTGGCATGACTCAGAGTTTGTTTGTAACTCAGTGACTTCCTTAAACCTATTGAAAATTAAATTGATCAACTCCTTGACGACAATGTGTATGGCGTGTTTCCTTTCCCTGTTGGTATCTTGTTAGGGACTCAGAGCATCTGCAGGCTGATACATCCTGCTGCTTGCTGGCCCTAGGCAAGGCAAGGGGACACAGAGGGCAGTGCCCAGCCAGGCACAGTGACACCCTCTTCACTTCTTCAGGGTCACAGCCCATAGCTGTGCTGCCTGTGACATTGTGTTTGGGTGTCTACAGCAGTATCAGGCAACTCTCTTGTGCCGTGGCAAAAGACACCTTTCTCAGCTCTTGCTTTTACTCCTCACTCTCTTTTCCTGTAACCCCAACAAAAGTAATGCACCTTATTCCTCTCTTTCCTCATTATCTTTTTGTTAAGCAATAACGTCAGCTCAATTTGGGTATATTTAACAGTATGGTAAATAGGGGTGTTTGCCTCCTCCTGCTCTCTATGTAGAGCTCACAGACCAGCCTTGCTCTTAATTTCATCAAATTCCTTTCTCTGTCTCCATGTGAGAAAGGAAAGATTGCTTTACCTTGTCTCAGGATGCTCCTGCCCTTTTCTCTCCCTCTCTGGTCTTTAGTTTTTGCTTCTTTTATGTTGTCACAAAAAATTAAGTCCTATAGTCATAGTTTATCTTTAGTGATTGTTTAGCGTGATTACAGAGCAAATAAGTTATACCCTTGACAGTCAATTTGGTTTTATTTTGTTGGCATCTTAGCAGATGCTGCAGCCACCATTATGCTTGAAAAAGCTTTCATTTTGGACAATATTTTGTGATTTTTATTGTTTAGCTTTACTGCATTCACATCTATCTCCAGATATGTTAATATTCAATTGCAATATTTCCTGAAGGACTGTTTCACTGATTTATATATAATACCACCTCTGATGATGTCTAGACTTGTATATTGAATGTACATGGGCCAGAAGGGCCCAGTTCAAGCCTTCAAATGATCAGTGCGACCATGTCCAAATTGCTGATTTAGTGGTCCTGGGCTGGAAATTTTTTGAGAAACTGCTAAGAGATTTGGGCCAAACCTATATGAGGAATTTATCAGTACAGATAATGGAGAAATTCCTTGTGTATTTGTATATATGTGGTTACAGACAGCCCAGCACAGTCCATGCTCCACCTTCTGCCACTGGGAGACCCATGGATCCTCCTGAGTGAGGATTACAGGTCTGAGGCTAGAGTTTTTTCTGCAGTTCTTCCCTCCCATCTGCTGCTCCCCTGATCAATTCTTTGTGTCTTTGCTCCTCTTCAGGGATTTGAGTTTAAGACATTCAAAGCAAGGAAGTCAGTCCTTGGAGGACTCTGCATGACTTTGCTAGGTAGAAGAGCAGCATAAGAATTCAGAGGGAAAGCTGCAGCAGGATTAACTTCACCCCTTGGTGCCTGCCTGCCAGACGGCATAGGGCAGCTGTCTGAGCAGAGTGAGTGCTGTGAGGGCTGTCTGTGGGTTTGCTTTCTTGCTTTTGTAGCTGTGAGACTGACTCTTTTTTGTGTGCCTCCCTCCCTTCCCTCTCCTTTTGCCACTTCATCGTCTCCTGTACAATGGTCTCTTCTGGGCACTCTTCAGGTCACGCTGACTGTGGGAAATAAGGGGTACAGGAGCAATTGCACAACTGAATCCACTCTCTGGAGGCACAGAGGGAGCACAGTGGGTTTTTTTCTCCTTTGACAAGCAGGGTGTGCTTCCTTGGTTGTGACCCTGCTCCTGGATAAGTGCAGGAGTTGCTGATAAGCTTGAAATCTCTTGAGTCCCTCCAGAGAAGGACAGCAAAGCTGGTGAAGGGGCTGGAAAGAGTTTCCTGTGAGGAGCAGCTGAGGACTTTGGACTTGTCTAGTTTGGAGAAGAGGAGGCTGAGGGGTGACCTTATTGCTCTCTACAGCTGCCTGAGGGGGGGAAGTGGAGTGAGAGGTGCTGACCTCTTCTCCCTGGGATCCAATGACAAGGCATGTGGGGATGGTTCAAAGCTGCTCCAGGAAAGGTTTACACTGGAAATTAGGAAGCATTTCTTTACTGAGAGGATGGTCAAACACTGGAACAGATTTCTTAGAGAGATGGTCGATGTCCCCACCCTATCAGCGTTTAAGAGGCATTTGGATATTGCCCTTAACAACATGCTATGACTTTTGGTCAGCCCCAAAGTAGTCAGGCAGTTGAATTAGATGATGGTTGTAGATCTCTTTCTCCTGTCCTGTCCTGTCCTCAAGGACTTAGGTATCTTACTGAGTGTTTAAATACTTACCTAAAAACCAGGGCACTGTATATCTCAGGGTCTTTGGGTAGTATGTTCTCATGGTGCAGTCTGGATTAACACATTCTGCCTTTAGACTGCAGGCAGATGCAGAGATCAGCCAATGCACTATCATCTTTAATAGTGTTTCAGAGCCACATTAATCCCACAGGGTACCAGCAGGCCACTATTCTATTCTGAATATAATCTCTGAGTTAAATACCTTTCTCAGACATCCTGACCATGCTTCTGTGGGAGCAAGAGACAAATCACCAACTCTGTTAAAAGCAGGGCTGAGCCCAGTTCTGATAATCCTTTGGCATTACAGAGGTGGACTTAATTTTTTCCTGGATGTGTAACTTCCCTGTCTAAATCTAAATTAAAAAGACATTGTATGTTGCTTGTTTTCTGTTTTTTCTTGAGAAATGCAAGGATCTTAGAGCAGCATGATACAGCTGCAGAAAAAAATAATGTGTGCTGATGTGATGCTTTCTGCATGCAGGGACTCAGAGTCTGTTACAAAAGGCACTCTGCTGATTTACCCCAGTGAAAGGTATGAACACCTCTTCTTCAGGCAGGCAGTGCAATGTGGGTGATTTATTTGTGTGTGGAAGGATCATCAAACAGGAATGTCAGGGATGGGCAGCATCCATAGGAAAACAAAAATGTGAACTGGCTGTGCTAGAGTGAAGATCCAGATTGATGATGATTTGCTAATGTGCTTTTTGTGAATTGATACCATTTTCTTATTTAGAAATCTGTCATAATTAAAATATTCTCCTTAGCTGACTCAGAAACCCTCTGCAGGCTGTCTGATAATATGAGTTCAGGGCAGCGTTGATTGCACAGGACATGACTGATGATAAAAAAATAAATCAAAGGTTTACTATTTTTAATCTTGTAAATATTAAAAAATGAACATTTTGTGTTCACCTCCCCTCATCGATTAAAAATGATGCTTTTAATCTGTTCCAGCTGCAAAGGAAGAGGAGGGAATGTGCATGGTGCAATGGGAAGCAATGTTGCCAATTCCTTTTTGATTTCCAGTTAAGAAAGTTTTTACCATCAGGCAGGCAGGATTTGCACGGAAAGTGGGGAAAGAGATCTGTTGTGTTATCTCACACCCCTCCAAGCAATTAGCCCAGAGCAATGCCTTTCTTCTTGCTGAGCCCAATTACTGTGTAGTTCTTCAACTTTTTCAATGCGTAACTGCAAAAAAAAAGGGGGAAATGTTAAAAAACCTGAAATGTTTCATTCCATCATCGCTTCCTGGAGCTGAACATCAGACATTTTAGTAACACAGCACAACATGACTTGCAGATATAAAAATGAGTTTCTATTAAACCTTAGTCCTACAAGACTGGGAATGCCGGTTGCAATGCACCCAAAACTGTGTCTGGGGAAAGAGAACTTCTGCCTGTTCCTTGGGATCATATCTGTGGATTCCTGTAGGCTTCACAGGGTGCAGGCAGAGCTTTAGCATTCATCTAAGTGGGAGTTTCCTGGCTTTGCCCAAAATGGGATCCATTTTGACCCACCCGCTAATGATCAGTAACAACTTCAGAGCAATTCTGCTGTGGAGATAGCACAGATTTTATTTATTCTTCCCTTACCCTCTCTGGGCAGGTTTTTGCCTTGACTTGCACAGAAAGGCTCCTCAAATAAATAAATGAATAGCTTCTCATATGCTAAATAAAACTGTCTGCATAAGGCCTTTCTTTTCTGTGCAAGTATAAATCCTTTAATCTATTATTTTTCAGTACACACTTCACAGATGCAATAATATCCAAATGTGCTGGTTCAGCATGTGATAATCATTACAGCCCTGCAAATCCTAGATTTACCTTACTTTGAGTGGTATTTTGGGTCTGGTTTCTACAGTGCATGTAGGAAAGGATTAAATTGTAAACAAAGTGCAAGAGAAACTGTGTGGGGAAGTTTGCATAAATCCCACTAGTTTTAGTTAAAAATAAAACTGAGCCTGTCACTTCCAACTTAATGATAGCTGATTGACTGTGCCTTTTTTAATTGTCTGCCAGTGGCAGTGGTTAGCAAGCTGCCTTGGTTTAGGTCCCGTGCAAAGAAAGTCTGGAGGAGCAATTTTGAGATCTGATTAAATACATGCCAGAAGTGGGCATAGCTGTCAGGAGGGACAGGGAAATTCTGGGAAGCACCTGAAATGAGCTGAGTTCCCTATTATTGCACTTTTGAGCAACTTGCTGACAGGCAAAAATACTCCATGTGTTTAGGAAGGAGCATATATTATTAATTCATGTTATTCCACATATTTTTACTTCTCAGTTTTCACAGCCCTTACCCTTAATTTGTGTCCCTTCCTAAAGATAACAAAACCACAATATAGTTTTCAGATGTCAGTTAGTGTTAAAAAAAAGAGCATAGTGTAAGCATTTATAAAAGGCTCTGATTCTCTTAACTCCGTTAATTAAACTGCCAGTGATCTTTTAAACTTTGGGACCTCCCCTCTGACTTTTAGGTGAATTTCAGTTTTTTTATTAGTGCTCCACAAAGATGTCTCAGCTGCCAAAAAGTTTCTGTATAATGTTTCCTATCTAAGTATTTCCATCAGTCACTGTACCTCCAGAGCAGGGGGACTTAAGCTCTCTGTGCTCTGTGAGTACATATCCCTTTGGGAGCAGTCCATTTTCCTCTGGTTTTTATTATGAACAACACTCCTGTTACCACAGGAACAGCTCTGGCTTTTTCTGAGAGCCTAAAACGCTTTGCACTCCCTTAAAAATGTGAAAATGGGGTCTTGAGCAACCAGCAGATGACAGCAGGAAAGAGCAGCCATTCCAAATCAGGATATTTCTAACCGGTCAGATGAAACGTAGCATTTTTATTGTGATTAACTTTGCTTTTCCAATCGTGCCCATCGCTTCCCCGTCAGTGCACAGACTTACAGTTTTCCTTTGCTGTGTCCCTGACCTTATCAGAGCATTTCTGCATTTCAGCAATTAATTTCTGCATCTAACCTCACTGTTTTCAATAATTCTGCCTTGCTTGACTCTCAACGCCATTGTAGTGAATTTCCATCTCCATCATGTGTCTAAGGCAAATCCATTTTTAAATGTAACAGCTTTGTTGGTCAGAGCAGTTCAATTATGAATGACCATCCTGCTCCCAGGCTGTATTAGCCCTCCTGCCAAAGAAGGCCACAGTAGAAATGTAAATGGATGAACTGAATCATGCATGTTTTTCATGTGTTATTAATTGTCCCTGTTCCCATTTATTAAAGGACTCAGACAACAACCTCAAGATGTTCTACAAAAGTACATGAATAGTAATTTACAAGCTCAGTGCAGCCATGCATTAATATACCAAACAAATGCCTGACTGAGCTGCATGAACCACCAGCCATAACTTAAAGCATTTTTCAGAAATTTTGAACAAAGGCACTGTTTGCCTTGTGGCCCACTGGGGATGTGTCTCAGGAAGAGCTTCCTCCCGGACCAGTCAGGCTCAAATTCAGTGCAACATGTCAGATAGCTGCTAATAGGGTAGGTAAGGAATCTGCTGGGACAGAGACTGAATTTGCAAAATCCCCAACAGCCTCCATTAGCCTTGCTAGCCTTCTTGGGGGCAGATGCTCTTGCTCCATGGATCAGCCCTGCCCCACGAGTGGACCATGAAATTGTAGAATTACAAAATGGTTTGGGTCAGTTTGACTTTAAAGATCATTCCAACACCCCTGCCATGGGCAGGGACATCTTCCAATAGGCCAGGTTGGTCAAAGCCCCATCTAGTGAGGCCTTGAACACTTCCAGGGATGGGGCATCCGCAGCTTCTCTGGGCAACTTGTTCCAGTGCCACACCACCCCCACAGGAAAGAATTTCTTCCTTATATCTAATCTGAATCTACTCTCTTTCATTTTGAAGCCATTCCCCCTTGTCCTGTCACTCCATGCCCTTGGCAGAATTCCCTCTCAGTTCTCTTGCACTGAAAGAAGCTCTAAGGTCTACCTGGAGCCTTCTGTTCTCCAGGCTGAATAAGCCCAACTTTCTCCACCTGTCTTCATAGGTCAGGTGCTCCAGCCCCCTGAGCATCTTCATGGCTCCAACGTGTGACACAGTAGCACATCTGTAGGCATTCCCTGGCAAACCCCACTGAGAAGAGTCAGCCTCCTAGGAGTGCCTGGAAGAGGCCTTCCTGGGAGAAGGGGACTGAAGAACTGCTGTCATGTGGAAGGCTTAGGGTTAGCTGGATTTTTCAGACAGCAGGGAAAAAAATCAAACTAGAGAAAACCAGAGACGTGATTTAGCCAAAGTCTCTGAGTTCAGAAGGACCTCTGGGAGGCAAACACAGCATCAAAGATGGAAAGTAACAGAGCCAGAGGTAGAGATCTGTACTTCTGTCTGGTGTCTTTCTGCATCCTTGCAGCAGCATTTATCCTGTACCAGCTGGTGTTTTGTTAATTGTGTGTGCACGGGGAATGCATTCAAAGTGTGTAAATAGGGTGCAGCATGGTCACAAATGGGGAGATATAGAATCATCAGTATTATTGATTGCAAAGACCTGGTTTTTATGCAGGTACAGGGTTTTCTTACTAGCCCCAGACAGGAAGAGGGGATTGACTCCAGTTTTACATGAGGACGTCATTTCTGATCACTTTTAAAGCCAGATTTGCCAGAGTATACAATACTGAGGATTACAAACTAATTTGCTTTGGTCTGGAGCAATGAGATAAGCTAAGGCTGCAAAAACAGCAGGCTCAGCCCCTAAGGAGCATCCTGTGTCAGTGCCTAAATACATGGATAGGAACATAGTGCTGATGAGCTGTACAAAGACCCACATCTAGAAAAGAGGTGGTCTGTGATACAGATAATAGGGAAGATCATCAAGAAGCACATGATAAAAATGGAAGGAACTTTCCCCAAGAATAGATTGGATGTGTAGGCCCAGTAGAATGATACCCACAACTAGGATATAGTCAGGTTGTTAAAATCCTTCCCAGCAGAGCCTTAGCATATTGCCATGAAAGCCCAGGGATTGATTTAATGCAGTCAGCGTGTAAGTGGGAAGGAAATGGCTCTTCACCAGACCATCTGTTTATGCCATTCCTGTAACCCCACTAGTTAACTCTTTTGTGATGTCTCTTCCTCTTGTGGACACCCTTCAGAAATAAGTACAGTGCTCTGCAGAGTCATCACTTCCTGAGTTTCTCAGTCACATCTTCTCGAGGTTAGAAAAAAAACCTCCAATGATCCCTTTGGGGAGAGGGAGAGCACTTCATCCCCCCGGGGTGTTTGTCGTGTGGGCAGCCCAGTGGTTCTGTCCCCAGGCGGCTCTGGTGCAACTGTCATTAGCAACTTCATTTCTGCTCAAGTGACCTTCAGGGAACAGCACGCTGGAGTTTCACGTGGCTGATGCAGTATTTCCACGCTGTTGTAGAAAGCTCACTAGCTGGTGGATAGCTCTGCTGCAGGCTTTTCTGGCTGTGGGTGATTTCCCTTGACTTTCTGCCCCAGAAAGGAAAAGATCTTCACTGGTGTAGGTTCAGGTATGAGGAGACATTAGCAACATCACTGAAATGGGGTCTTTGCTGTCTAAAAATTAATTTAATTTGATTATGCTATAAATAGAAGGCCCCTGCTCCACTGACAGTTACAGATGCCTCTGAAAAACTGTGATTCCTTCAGTCTCTTGAGCTAAAGCACCCTTAGTGGCAGCTCTACACCAAGCTCCCTTTGGCTAAAGGGAGATGTTTTAGGTGAAAGTAGCACATCCTCTTGATGGTATATTTCATTTTGACTGGATACTCTTCAGTGTTTGCATGCTTATATCTTGGGTCTTTTTTTCTCCTCAAGGGGCTCCTCCCCATTGAAACATTGGCTGTGACCATATTAAAGGCAATTACAGTATGTTCCAACAGCCAGCACTCCTTACTCACACACTGCCAACTGAGAGCTCCCAACTGGGAAAAGCTTAGCTCTTGCTGGCTGAGATGTTTCACTTGAAGAATCCCGGGGATACTCATCAAGGTTATTTCACAGAGTTTTCTATAGTTAAATGGAGTAGATATTAAAAGTTTAAATAACCTTTTGGTCTTCTTTTCCTGTTAAATTTGGATTTCCCAATGGTTTAACTGACTTATTTCACATCTATTACACAGTGGGCTGACCCTGTCTTTCCAGAGGTGTTAATTTTTTCCAAGTCTTGATTTCAAATTAAAAGAATTGTCGGGTCACCCTGCCAGTGGATTCTGTGCTGTTTCTCTGAGTTGAGAAGCAGAGATGTGAATTGCTGAACTGCCCCAACTCTTTCTCCCTCGCAGCATCCCTGTGGCTTTGTTTGCAGGGCATCCCATGGGGAAGGTAGGCACAGGGATATGTTCAGTGGTCATTTGAGCTTGAGTTTCATCCAAAAGATCTGTAGACAGGGACTGAGCACTGGCAGCACTGTCCTGGCTTTGGTCCAGACAGGTTCACTCTTCCCTGATACAGCAATAGGCTGTATTTATGGGTCAGGAAGGAACAGAAATAACTCCAAGGTAATTCTGGCATGGCTACCTGGCTGAACACAGAACAGTGGTGCAGGGTGAGCTTTGGGCTTGAAAACAGCAGAGGCAGAGCAGTTCTGAATGCAGCCTAATTAGAGAATCACAGAATGGATCAGGTTGGAAGGCATCACAGTGGGTCATCTGGTCCAACCTCCCTGCTCGAGCAGCATCATCCCAGAGCACATTGCATGGGATCATGTCCAGATGGTTCTGGAATATCTCCAGTGAGGGAAACTCCACATCCTCTCTGGACAATACGTTCCAGTGCAGTCACCCATATAGTAAAGAAGTTCTTCCTTGTAATCAGGTGGAACTCCCTGTACATCATTTCTGCCCATTGCCTCTTGTCCTATTGCTTGGCAACACTGAGAAGAGCCTAGTCTATCCTCTTGGACCTCTTGGATCCTGCCTTTCTGCAGGGAGACACTGCTGTGCTACAACAGAAGTCCTGGTGCCCTTCCCTGGGGTGTGGCATAGGCAGGCCCTCACTTTCTGCCCCACGAACATTTAAAAAATCAGGTCCTTGACTAGGATCTAGAAGCAAATAGAGAACAAGCAAATAACTGCCCAGCCCCCAGTCTAAATCTGCTCCACTCAGGAATACTGCCATATTTTTGAGTTAGCCTGAATCTGGAATCAGTGACTCTCCCCACTAAATTACTGTCTGTTATTAAACCTGATTCAGGTGAGAAATGTCTGGCAGTGACTGCACAGCATGTTTTGCCTCTCTGTTTTGTAACATGGATACAACAAAGTGATGCCTTGGCTCTTTGAGGTACAGAGGCTGCCCATCATCCCTTTCATTCGGGTCTTTTGCTCGTATATTCTGCCCTTTAAAACTGTTTCTTCGTTTCTAACTCATCACTTCCAAACAAAACTGGTGGTATTCTACGTCGCGTGACAATGGAAGTGCGTTGTTTTAATTGAAGCTCCTGTTATAAAACGTTTTCAATAAATTAACGAAACCTTGAAAGTGATAGATTGAACAGAGTAGCTGATAGCACATTCCATATGAACCCAAACTTTCTGAAAGCCAGGTAGAATGTTCTCAATGTCAGAAGCAAGGCTGATAGCAAGGGGTGTTATCTTTCGTTGGGCCAGTGAATATAGCTGAAAAAAAATCAACAAGCTTTCAGTTGCAAAACATTTTTTCAGGTCTGAAGACTTCAGATTAAATTTCAGGCACTTTATATTCTGGTACAGTAATATTTAAGTTAAAAAAGAAAGCCATAATGAATCCAATTAATTTCAATTTCCACTTAAACCAGAGAGGAGAGAGTAGTACATTTGGGGAACAATTTGCAATTCTTTTGCTGATGTATTACTTTGTAAATGGAGAGACTCTCTCAGGCTTTTATTGAGACCGTTTAGTCTTCAGGCGGAAACACATGAGGCAAAAACACTGAGAACAAAATACGAATTCTGCAAATCCTCTGTGCAAATGTTCTGTGTGGCTTTGTGCTGGGGATATGCAGGAACACTGTGTCTGTCACAAGCAGGGCTGGCCAGAAGCCAAACCTGAAGATTTTTGTCATTTTTCGTTGGAATAAAAGCAAGACCTTCTGAAAATTGTCACTAAATATACAGAGATAGTGCTCCCCCCCCTTTCCACCCCTCTTAGAAGACAAACCTGAACAGCAGTAAAGTTGTTCTGCTCTGGCTTTAATTTCAGCAATTAACTGCAATTACAGCTGAGCCCTTCCAGTTATTTCAAATCCAGAACTCTATGTTCCAGAAAGGACAATGGTGGAAAGAAAGTTAATTATTATATTAATAAATTTCTTTTACTTCTAATAAATATATTTATATGTTTAATATTTTTGCAGTATGGATTTTCCTACTACAGGGGCTCCGGGCTGGAAACCTTGGTTCCATCCCCCTCCCTCATCCACTAAGCAGCTCAGTGACCCTGGGCAAGCATTGTATGACCTCTGTGCCCTGGTGTTGACATCTGGCACAAGTGGCAGCTGCGTAAATCCGACTTCCTCCAATACTGGAAAGGGAGAGTGGTGTATCAGTGCTGCATATTATTATTGATGATTGATTTTCTGCTCCAAGTTAAATCAGGCTGAAGAGCAGCCTGTAAAGTCTTTTGGCACTTTTCACCATCCCAGAGAGCACTATTTCTGCAGCCTGCCCCGAGCTCAAGCCACCCTGCTGTCATCTGGAGGCTTTGAACTGTCTTTCCCTCTCCATGCTCAGAAGCACATCCCTCTTAGGAGATCCTGGGCAAAGTGAAGGCTGTTTTCTTTGTGGAGTTCCTTTTTTTAATCATCTCCAGTAAAATGCAGAGACAGTAACTCATCTGCAGCTCAGCAAAGCCTGGATCAATTGACAGCGCTGCTGACTGACATTTCATTAGGCCAGTGCCAACAGCAGATATTGATCCAATGGCTGATACAAGTTTGCAAGGACCCAGCCTGCCTGATCTAGTTGGAAACTGTCCCGTTGGAGGGGCACTGTCTCACAGGGAGCCCAGCACCCTGCAGCTGGGCTAGGAGACCATGGGAAGCTCACTTCAGCTCTTGAGCCCTGGGGTATCTGATGTTCTGGCAGGATTGGTGGTGGCAACGTGGTCTTAGTGCACCATGTGGTGGTAGATGTCACCATATGTTTACACCAGTGTGGTTGTCTGAAAGTCATGGAATGGTCTTGTTTTCTTGGGTGGAGGCTGTATTTGCTGGGATTCTCCTCCACATCCCGTGAAAGATCTTGTGTCTCTTGCGCTTGGGTTTTTAGCCTTCTGCGGGGCTCCCCTTTCCCAGGGGCTGGAAAGTCTATGTAGGTACCTCAGCTCCCCTTGCAGGATTTCTGTGCTATACAGAGAAAAGAAATGTCTGCAAGACAAAAGAAAAGAAAGTCCAGCAAGAGAAGTCTGTTCATCTCTCTGCCTCATTGCCAGGCAAAGAAGTAGGAGAAATATCTCCCCTGCCCTTCACTCTCTGTAATAATTGCATCTGGAAGGAAGAAAAGAGAAAGGGGAAGGAGGCATGAATATGTGATACTCTCCATCTAGAGCTACAAGAAGTAACTTACCTACATCTACAAGTAGTTTGCTCGTCTACCAAGTAACTAATCCAGTTTAGACTTGTTTACATGGGAGAGCTATTATGGAGTGAAGGAAGGTGTGAGTTTAAATCCCAAAGTGAATAAACATAACTAGTGAGAGAGAACAGAGGTCCCCATGAGATGCTACTCAGTAATACTGCAACAGCCATCCCCAAGTTGCTCTCTGCTCAATTTTCCCGTGTTTAACCACCTCTGTGTTATATACAGAAAACAAATTAGACTCTTAGTCAACACATTTTTTCACCTCCTCAGTCCAATTTAGTCTTTTTATTGAGTTTAGTGTAGGCTTTAGGGTCCTGAGAAGGAATTAGGGGGCTAAAGCTGGGTTTTATTGCTCCCAGTTGTGACAGGAGCCCCAAAGAAAGGACTATGTCTTTGGATCATGGTCACAGTTCACTCTCTTCTGAGGCCACACAGATCAATACTTCCACTCTGCAATGGACTGACCCTAAACAAGGCCGAGCAGCAACAGACCCTGGTTGAAAACCACCATAAATTCCTAAATAAAATAGCCTTTATAGTTTATTGATTTAAGTAATTTTGTGTGTGGAAGGTGCATTTTTCTCACTTGGATAGTATTGGAGAAATAATTCTGAATCTGGCTGTTCTGCAACATGCTAAAGCATCTGCTGTTTGGTTAAAGCAAAGAAAACAGAAAACAGGGAGGGAAAGAAGTGATAGGTTCCAATTCCAGTCTCATTTAAAAACCATGTCAAAGCTCCCCACTTCCAAAGGTGCATAGTGCCCTTCTTCAGCACCCCTTTCCAAGCAAAAAAAAGAGAGCCCAGCAGACATCAGACACAACAGCTAATGCTGCGGCCACAGAAGATCCGTGTGTTGTTTTCCCCTGGGTTACAAAGAGAAAGAGGCATCTCTAAGCACCAAATGTATGGGCAGGAGTTGCTCAGGTCTGGGTGACTGGAAAGAGCTCGTGATTCAGGAGACTGAGCTGCTCTCAGATAATGCTCTTATGGTTGGTGTAAATCTGTACGATTTTGCAAAGAGAGGAAGAGGCTTTGGCATTTCTTTTGGAAATCTCACTCCTTAGCTCAGCATATGCTTTGTTAAACGTGTAATCACACCATTTGAAGAATTCATGTCCATCACTCAAACTGAGTGATCTGACTGATCCTTCCTTGCAAAGTAGGTGTCAGTGATACCCTTAATCAAGGCCTGATGTCTCAGGGGATGAGGGCAGGACTTTGTGTAGCATTGTACATCCATTGTGGACTGCACTAAATGTCTTAGGGCAGCAGTGCCTTGGGCCCTTGTTCTTGAATTGAAACCCTGAGAACACCTATGTGTGTTTTTTTAATGAACTATCTCAGTCTTGGCAACAGGCCAGAACAGAGATCTCTCTGTGCTATCAGCCATGCATCCTCATCTCTCGGTTGTGAATAGTTGGCAGTGATACAGGGATTTCCAGTTAACTGGAGAAATGAGAGCAGTGTTATTATCCTCTCTTACACTGGGAGAGACGGAGACACAAAGACATGGTGTGATTTGTATAGGACTTCCCACTTGGCCAAAGGTCAAGCCATCAGGATAATCCATCCCCTTGAATCCCAGCCTGGTGCTCTGTGTGTTTGGGCATGATGCTCCAGGGATGTGACAAATGAGACTTGGATCTCTGCCTGCTTCTCCTCTCTTTCTTCTTTAATCTGGGCATGTTTTACATGAAAACACTATGATTTCAGATTCATACCAAGTGCGAAGTGGATGGGTCAAACTCTGAACTGTTTTCTCCTTAGTATTCATGGCTGTTCTCGAATGCAGATCAGCCTAATTGGCTGCCAGCGTGCACAGATGTCTCTCTGCAAGAGTACTCAGGTGCTGTATGAATTGATTGCAAACATGAAATGGTACCAGATTGAAATTTGACCTAGAGTAACTAATTTCTAAACCACAGGGCAAGCAGTAGCGAGGTGATGGAATTTCTGGGCTCTGGGAAGTCAGTTGTTGGCTGTTGTTGGGTTCTTCTGAAGGGGGTGTTGGGTTCTTCTGAAGGGGGTCTCTCTCTCTTTACTCGTCCTGATTTTCCTTTGGATGAGCAACTTGGGGGACAAAGATCTTTATGAAGTAATGATGAAAGGACTAACCCCTTCCTTGCACATAAAATATCAATAAATTTCCCTTAAAAGGGCTTTTTCAACATCATGGAAATAATTCTCATTTCCTTGAAGCAACACGACTTTGTTTCTTGTATTGGAAATCTTCACATCTTTTACAATTTGCTTAGGAAGAATCTGTGTGAAAACAGCTTCTCCAAAGCAAAATTAAATGTGCTTGGTACCAAGCTTTTGCTTTAGCATGCTACCGTGTCTGTGAAGCCAGGATCAATGGAAATTTGGAGAAAAGCTATTATTTACTGTTTCTTTTCAAGCAGCCAGCAGACTAACCTACAGAAATCTTCTTTTCCTCCAAAATCCAGCATGAAAGACTGTTTAGTGAAACATCCCTATCCTGGAGATTAACTAATTGCTCAGCAGTCAGTCATTTTCAGTGCACAGCCAAGGACAGCGATTCCTTTCTCACACGCAGATGGAGCAACGGTTTAACACAAAACAGTTCCTGGGACAGGAGGATTAAGGAGAATTTACTGGAGAGCAATTAAAAGAGTTGTTAGAGCAGTTTGTTGTTGAGGCTGAATTTCACATCAAAGCAAAGCTATCTGAGGAGCATACAGAGCAGAAGAACAATAAAGCCATCATTTGAGGCCATCTACGCTGAATCCTTGGAGTGCAGATTAATGAAGTGAGCTAAGCATATATGGAGATTTACAGAAGTAAATTAGGTGAAGCAGCCTAAATGCTGAAGTTGGAAATAGGTGCCCTGGCTTCAGTCTCTGTTGGCTCTCACTTTCAAGACTCCAGCTCCCTTGCACTTCTACCAAGTTTCTTTTTGCTGTCATACTCTGTAGAGGGTTTCTGACCACGCTTCTCAGCTGCAGAGACTCCTGCCAGTGCAGGACACCACGGTGGGAGGCTGCTTTCATGCATGAGCCATACTGAAAAGCTGTTAATAGAAGTTTGGTCACAGCCAGTGCTTCTTGCTGGCCCTTTGCTGGTGTTTTCTGGTCTCGCTAGCTTGTTCTTCCCATCCTAGCTGTCTGCTCCTACCTCCTTTCCCTGCCCTGACCTGGGAGGAGGCATTGCTCCAAACTCTCCCTTGGAGTTAAGAGCTGGAATTGCATCTTGTGTGGAATGCTGGCATTGCCCTCTCTGTTTTGGAAGGGCAGTAAACCTGCAAAATGGGTTTTCGAGGCAGGGAACCAATCCGGACACAAGGCGTTCATCCACAATGCATGGCAGCATCTTCTTGCATCCATCCCAAAGGAAGGTTTGCATTTACAGTGGTTGTTCACGTCTCTTGCTCTGTGTGAGTCTCACAGGCTGGACTTTCAGATGTAGGACAAATACAGATGGACTATGGATATTCCATCAGGCTGAACTGCAAACCCCAGGTCTCAAGGGCTCCAGTTTCTTCCTAGTTGCAAACAGAAAGGCTTGTGTAGAGTCATTTCCTGTTCATTCATTTCTGTCTAGTCTTTCATAGTTTAACTTTTTTAAATCACATTTTAATTCATGTAAATAAAAAGGAAGATTTGTTAACACAGTGCAAGTTTTAGAAAAAAACAAAAATCTGAGAAATAAGATTTAAAAACATTTTTACATCAAGTATTAATAGTGATTCATGTTCTCTGGGACCTGCCTACATCTTAAAAACACTTTGGGTTTGCATCAAGCCTGTTTACCAAGGGTTACTCATGAGAAATTGGGCTTGACTGGCCTAGTTTTCAGAATATCAAAAAAGAGGGTCCCAGATATGCCTTGTTTTGACAACTGAAGGTTCCTAGAGGGAAGGGGGCTAGTCCTCAAGAACTGAAGCATCCTAGACTCACCTAGTGGTGGGAGTGATCTGAGCAGCATCTATCCTGGATGAGATTTGCAGTGCAAAAGAGTGGTTGTACAGGAACAGACACAGACATCTCAGATGGTCTGGACGGTTTTCCTGGGAAGTGTGGTGAGAACAAGGGGAGGGAGTGGCTTTCCCTTCACTGCTGGTGGTTCATTTGATTGTTTTGTGCAGGCAAAATATCTGGTTTTTTCACAGCCTTTCACTAGGAACCCCCATTCTGGCATGGTCTCCCGGGCAGTGGTGGCTTGTCCTCCCTCTGCAGCTTTTAAAATAATAATGTTTGTCTGGAAGGACTGGCTGGTCTCTGAGGATGCATCCCAGCCGGGAATTGGCAATACCCCAGCATGCTGGGGGGGATAAAAATAGCATCAGATGAAGGGTATATCACACACATACATATACAGAGACAACCTTTGCAGAGGCTTTTTACACGATCTGCACCAAACCCTGACATTTGCAGTGCCAGAGGTAGGGATTTGAATCCTCCATACCCACCATCCGTGGAGCATGTCTGCATACAGGCGACAGGCACAGAGCTCCCCGTGTAGACACAGGAGACAAACGGGCATCTCAGGGTACAGCTTGTCTGACCTGGTTTAACATCTAGCTGCAGGTGAAATGACTCACAACTTCCAAGTGCTTTTTTATTCTCCCTCCACTGTGCAGGGCTCCTGGAGGGCGAGTTCAGATGCAGACACAGGCTTTGTAGGTGAGCCCTGTGGTGAGTGTCTGTGCTCTGGAAATTGGGTGTATTTTGTGGTTTGTTCTCAGGAGCAGGAAAACAGCACACTTGTCTGAGCACCACACGTGTTGGGGTATCGTGTGTCTAAATCCTGGGTCTGACACAAACCCACTTCCCACATTAGCATGACAAAAATATAAATTACTTTTCTGCGATGCACTCCCAAGATGTGAAAATTCATAGTATTTTTGCAAATGTCTTTACAAAAATTTATGTTGTGTAGCCTCGTAGCATTATTTCTGAAGAAAATGAGATATATGTGATTGCAGTATTGGATATTGGTTATACCATTCAAAACTTTAAAATCCCTTTGCCAGCTTCAGCTAAGCTGGCAAAAGTGTGAAGGACTCGTCTTGAATCATTTCAGGCCAAGGAGGCAATGGAAGGCAGCTCTCCTATTTCTGAAAAAAAAAAGCCTATATAAAAGGGTGCCCAAACCAACACATCTTATGAGGACACTGACCTTTTTTTATGGGAATTAAACATTCCTGGAGGAGTTGGACCAGTCCAAATACTTCTGGTGGGATCTGAAAGCTGATGAAGCAGCTGCTTGGTGGGTCTCAGCCAACTCCAAGCAAACCAGGAGCTGCCAGCGCTGCAGTGTGGTCCAAGGAAAGGTGCATTTCCCTAAGATGCTTCCTCCATCACTGGAGCTGGCCTGGAAAGTTCCAACTCTCTTTGTCTGCTTGTTCTACTTGCTCCATCTGCAGTGTTTTCCAGTACAGCTGTGGATATGTGCTGTCAGATGGGTCACTGGCATTCTCCAGGTTACAAAGAGCCCTGTATTTCTTCAAATTTGTTAACCTGGTTCAGACTTGATCTTGGTTCCAACCTTAATGACTCTGTGATTCTGTGATTCTATTTCACTGATCTCAGGTGCCTTCTCAGATGTTTCTGTATTAATTAGGAACAAAAATACAGGGATCTGGACAAACACATTGGGTTGTGAGTAACCAGATGCCAGGGAGATGGAGCTTCTATAAGACATTAATATAGACAAGATAGTTATCTCTGGAACAAACTTCTGAAAGGTGACCAGAATCAACATCAGCCTGGCCTGTGCTTTAATGAATGTGACCTGTGGGTCACTGAATGGATGTAGCTGTGAGGCCTGAAGTGCTGTGTTTCCTTTCTGTTACAATTTTTGGCACTGCAGAAATGATCTGAGTCAAACCCATTCTCCCAGGACAGGATCTCCCCTTGCTGTGGGACTCCAGCATCCCTTGCCCATCAGCCAGATTTGTAGGATGCCACAGCTTGGGCACTCAGAGTATATTAGTCGCTGTGGAAATCTTTGCATTGATGGGTTTGTGTGGCTTTCCCTCTCTCTCAGTCCATGCACATTCGCTGCCTTCATCACCATGACAACTGTGTGCCCTTTTGCTACATCACTCTCCATTTATCTGGATTTCTGTGTTGAGGAGCAGGCACATATTGAATGCCACTAACAACAACATGGGATGTTCAGGGACAGGAAAGGATGATCTCTGGTCAAATACTTCCTACTTTTTAGAAACTTACTGTAGTTCTTCAAGACTTTTACCAGTTCTTTAATCCATTCACGTACCTTTATTGGAGTCACTTATTAAGAGATCTTTGTGTATGGAGCAAGGTCAAGGAGGAATGATTTTAGCTGTGCTGGTACAAAAAAAGACAGCAGACAAGGGATGAATTTCAAAGTATCTGGAAAGGCCACAGCTTTACTGATTAATTCAGCGGTAGATGGGAGAACCTGCAGGTGTCTCAGCCTTGAGCTGACTCCCTGACTTCTCATTGCTGCTGTCCTCATCTGCACTTGGCTTTGGGTCCAGTTATACAAGCTGGCACCTCACAGGAGCCAGCAGTAACATATCCATTGCCGGTACCTGTGGTAAGGTCTGACTTTGCAAAGGATTGAGTTCACAGTAACAACGAGTTACCTCTTGGTGTGGAGGGGAGGGAAAGGAGGTTGAGGTTCAAATCAAATGGAGAATCTCAAGTTGCTGTTGTCTCCTCTGTGCCTGACTCATAGATAACCCAAATATTTCAGTCCCCATGGCTGGCTATCAGTTAACTGCTGCTTTCTCTTTGCAAGGTCAATAATTAACGTCACCTCTGTTGCCCCTCCTTCCCAAAATAAATACATTAAAGGCAGGAAGAACATCCCATGGGACAGGATTTGTGTTACATGGAACAGTCATTCACAATCCCATCCATAAAGAATGAAGTCCTACTCTTAAGCTCTGTCACATTAATGGATTTAGAACTTGGTGTGAGACAGGAGTACGTCTCTTTACTCCCTGAGGTGTGCTATACACACAGTTAATTCTGTTTCTTCTGATTAACTTGTTTGAATTTTGTGTCTATTCCTGGGACATACATTTGGACAGGCCTATGTGTAACCTCTCTGAAAAGGGTCAGAGACAAATTTAAGGTTTCAAAATAAGCCTCTCCCAATTTGCTGAGGAATGTCAGATTGCATGAGGTGTTTTTCTGTTCTAATTTATGAAGAAAAATATCTGGTAATAGTTATTGGGCATTAATAGAATTGTCTCCATGTAAACATTTGTAAATGTAAACACATTTTAACTATTCTGGCTTAGTTTAAACATTTGTGGAAGTGGATAAAATCCAACCACATGAAAAAACTCCTAATATGGAAGAAATTGGTAATGAAAAATAACTATTGCTCTTTCAGTGCTAGAATTCACATCTTTTTTTTTTCTTTCCTCAGTTCTTTGTCTGTATAAGAAAATCTTTCTTTTATTTTATTTGTACATATTATACTGATATCAAGTACTCCTGACCAAAACTAGATCCTTGCTGTGCTAGATGTACAGCTTCCTTGGTTGTGGATGGATGTCCTGAACAGGGGAAAGTCTCCGTGGGATGAAATGATTTCCTCATGATGGCAGAGCAGTTCAGTGGGTGAATGAGGACCAAGACCCCAGTCTCCATCCAAAGGGCCATCATCTCACAGTGTCAGCTGGGATATGAGGGCCTGCCTGGTTAGAAAAAGAAAACAGTGAACAGTCATAAATACATACAGCCTACATGAGAAGCCCAAGGGGAGAGTAGGCCCAGGGCTGTGCATCAGTATTTGCTCCATTGGAAATAGGGCTCCACCAAGGTAGATCAGTCCTGAATCCTTGACTTTCAGCTAACTCCCAAATTTCTGAGTCCCTGGGTATTTTCTGAGGTTATTCAAAGTGCAGCAGGCTTGTTCCTTCAAAGGAGCTGCCCATAGTCATTCCAAGGTGTAGCACTCCCTGTCCGAAGAGGAGAAAGAGGAAATAATTTATTGAAGAGCTCTGCCAGGCTCCAGCCTGTGTCCTGCAAGAAGCTGAAGGAACATCTCCTGGGGAGGTGACAGCAGGACTCTGAGTGTGTGTCTACTCCACTGCATGGTCATAAAGGGGGCATAAAGCCCCCAACTGTGTTTAGTGGGCCCTTGGTCTCACTTGCTTAGCAGTGATGGTGTTCATCACCTTGGCTGCCCATCCCTGCAGCAGGAACACGTTTGGTTTTCTCCAGAGCATTAGCTCTGTGCTGAGTCATGGCAGCACTCAGGCTCAGACCCCCATGGCACTGGGCTCAACTTCTCCAAGTGGTCATCTGGCCAAGTTGTTCTGGGGCAAAAAAACCGTGGAGGCATTTCCTGGCTTTCATTAGGACCCACTTCAGGAGTATGAGGTACAGGTGGTGTGAAATTAATGCAATCTTGGTTTTTCTTCTGCAGAAGGCACAGCAGCAGTCATGGGTAATTATATTCTGTGCAGGGAGATAACCTCTGGCTGGGGAATTTTTGAACTGAAACTAGAAAAGGGAGAAAAGAAAGATTGGTCTGGGGAAAAAAGGGAGGTGAGGATAGTTTACATGAAGTGCAAGCTTTTGGAGAGGAATCAAAAACTGGTGCTGTGTTCTTTTGTTGTTGTCATTCTGGTCTTCATAAACATTCAGCAGGACAGAAGTTGTCAAAGTTACCTCGTGCCTTTCCCGGTGGCACATCCAGTGCTGCACTGGACAGGGGAACGCTGCCAGCCCCTGCCGGGCTGCAGGCAGCTGCCTGCCTTCCAGCATCCCCGGCTGCCTCCAGCCACCACCTGCCAGGCACAGACTGGCTGCGGGAGAGGAGGGTGCTCAAGCTGTGAAATAGGCTCGTGGCCAGAAAGCAGGGGAATCACAGAAACATAGAATGGTTTGGGTTGGGAGGGACCTTAAAGACCATTTGGTTTCAGCCTCCCGACGTGGGCAGGTCTATCTTCCACTAGAACAGGTTGCTCAGAGCTGCATCCAGCGTGGCCTTGAACACTTCCAGGGATGGGGCATCCACAACTTCACTAGGCAATCTGTTCCAGGGCCTCACCAACCTCACAGTTAATAATTTCTTCGTAACATCCAAACTAAATCTACTCTCTTTCATTTTAAAGCCATTCCCCCTTGTCCTGTCACTACATGCCCTTGTAAAACATTGGGTACAGGATTTTTCCCAATTGCAGGTTTTTTTCAGGGACCCATCCCCTCTGGCCTGACACAGCACAAGGCAGAACAGCACAGGCAAAGAGGGACACCAGTGGAGGAACCAGCCTTCTCCCCTGAGACACAACTTGGGGACACATCCTTGCAGCTGGTTGCTTTCACTATTGCATCTTCTGCCAGAGGTGCTGCGCTGCCCTTCAGGGAAAGAGAAGCACAAACATCCCACACAACCCACCTTCCAAATCTGCATTTAGGGAGCGTGGCTTCAATTAAATATAATTACTCAATTTTGAATCAAGGGCAACTTCTCTTGCATTTATTTGTTGTCCCCAGTGGCTTATCTTAGAGAAAGAGAGAGAAGCTCCATGAGGGCAGCCACTAATGAAGGGGAGCCTCCAGAAGAGGTTAGGTGTCCGTGCATCTAGGTCAGAGGAGTCAGATGAAAGTAGCTTCTATGTTTCTCCCTCGGTTTTGTTTATATTTTTTTAACTAGCCTTCTAATGAACATGTTAACCAAATTATTATAAACAGCTGCATCTATCAGCAGCATGCAAGGATATATTCACTGCATTTGAAAGCTCTCTAATGAAGCTTTGAAGTCCAGCTCATCCCAGATTCATGCGGGGAAGGATCTGTAGCCATCGTGACTTCTGAAGATATGAGACTTGAAAGTAAATAGATACTGAAATATGGATACTCAAATGGATCTTTCAAAACTCCAGCTGACTGTCATGGGGTTTCGTTTGTGTATTGCAGGGACTTTATTTTCCTTTTCTTACCACAGAAGTAAGAATGCAGTCCATATTTACGTTTAATCACATGCTGCTTTTCGCTTTAGAATTGTGAACCAGAGAACCAGATTTTCCCTATCCTGCCTCAGTCCCACATTCAAGAAAACTGGGTGAACCTAAATAAAAAATCATACGAGTAACACACAGAAAAATCAACAGAAAAGGTTTTTACTCTGTTGATCCTTTCCCAGCTTGAGGCTGAAATTCATTTTTCTGTAGAAGCCTGAGACATGCTGCAGGGTGAAATAACTGCAGCATTAGATGGCATGGCATTATGAAATGGTGGATATTGCTGGGTTTTATGCTGCTTCTCCATGGTGCTCCCAGTACACCTGCACATACTAGAGATACAAACTCTCTAGGAAATGCTTGTGTAGTGTGTGAAGCCACACACATAGCCCATGGTGAACCTAATTACACCCTCCAGCCACTCCTGCAAAGCTAACAATAAGCAAAGCTAAAAAGTATTGAGCACATTTGGATTTTCCAGTCTCTGGAAGGGTATGTACGTTGAATTAATCTTACAGCTGTGTAGTCTCCACTGAATTACTGTTTCCTTTTGATTGTACTAAAGATAGTGACAGAGCACCTATGAGTGTGAGTAATGGGTGGGTAGGGATCACAGTATTTGGGTTCTCGCTTTCTTGCTTTCTTTTCTTTATTCAGTTTCTTTCCTTCTGTTGGTGTCAGGGTATTTTTAGTTCTTCAAGGCTCTATCTTCTACATCAAGAAAAAAGATTAAATCCACTTTTAGTCTATACTTTTAAGAAAGTGTGTGTGTATATATGTAACCTATATGTGCTGTGGCATACATCTGAGGTTACGATGTCTTCATCAGCTCCATTTGAATTCACTACAAAAAATTAAGATAGAAAGGAAGATCAAAATTAAGAATTAAGATAGAAATGGCTGTTCTCAATACTGTTTCCCCATCTCACATTAATATTTGCCACATGTGATGTCCTTTGGATGCTGACTCTGTTGTGGATTTATCCTCCACAGATCATCTTCCGGAAGATCAGCGATGTCAAGAAGGAAGAAGAGGAGCGCCTGCGCCAGAAGAACGAGGTGACACTGAGCATCCCTGTGGACCACCCTGTGCGGAAACTCTTCCAGAAATTCAAACAGCAAAAGGAGATGCGCAATCAAGGCTCAACCCACGTCGACCCGGAAAGGAACCAGCTTCAGGTGGAAAGCCGGAGCGTGCAGAACGGGGCCTCCATCACGGGCACCAGCGTGGTCACCGTGTCTCAGATCACCCCCATCCAGACCACCCTGGCCTACATGAAAACCAGTGAGGCCGTGAAGCAGAACAACCGGGATGCGATGGAGCTCAAGCCAAACGGAAACGGGGACCAAAAATGTCTCAAAGTGAACAGTCCCATGCGGATGAAAAACGGGAACGGGAAAGGGTGGCTTCGGCTGAAGAACACGATGGGGGCCCACGAGGAGAAGAAGGAGGACTGGAACAACGTCACAAAGGCTGAGTCCATGGGGTTGCTGTCCGACGACCCCAAGTCCAATGACTCGGAGAACGGTGTAAATAAAAACCCACTGAGGAAAACAGACTCTTGTGACAGTGGAATAACAAAAAGTGACCTTCGCTTGGATAAAGCTGGTGAGACTCGCAGCCCCCTGGAGCACAGCCCCATTCAGGCGGATGCCAGGTGTCCTTTCTACCCCATTCCTGAGCAGGCCTTACAAACCACGCTGCAGGAAGTCAAGCACGAACTCAAAGAAGATATCCAGCTGCTAAGCAGTAGGATGGCTGCCCTTGAGAAGCAGGTGGCAGAAATTTTAAAATTATTGTCTGAAAAGAACGTATCCCAGATCTCTTCCCCCAAGTCTCATTTATCACCCCAACTACCCCCCCAGATATCCTCTCAGGATATTTTTAGTGTTTCAAGGCCTGCATCACCTGAATCAGAAAAAGATGAAATCCACTTTTAGCATATACCTATGTGTATATATGTATACAGTATATATGCAGAGCTGTATATATACCTTTATACATATATATATATGTGTGTGTGTATACGGTAAATATATATACATATATATTTTCACTTGCATCCAATATGACTTGAACACACCAAGGATTTTGATATGTAAATATTGCATGTCCAGCTGGATTCTGGCCTGCCAAAGAAAGCAATTATTAACATAGATATTGCTTGTATAATATGCAGTTGACTGCATGCACACTTTACCTTTATTTATAATCTCTATTATGTAATAAAAGAATGACTTTTGTTTAACAAAGGCAATGTACTATTTAAAGAATCAGGGTCTAACCTGCCAATATTGCCATGACAGTTTTGATCTCAGGCTGGGTGAATTGAGCTTTTATTTCCTCACTGTCTTTTCTGCCGAGTTAAACAGTAGATTAATATGACGTGAAGGACATGTTCAGACTCCTGTTAGTATTGTTTCCTGGTATCATTCCATGACAATATACTGTATATTTGGTGATGAATTCCCCTACTCCTCCTACAGGGAGGGCTCAGCTCAGTGGGCAGGGAAGGGCACCGTGCCTGGTGCTGGGGTGGATCACTGGAATTTATTTGTGTGGGTATTGTGCATGCACAGCCTTTTATTTCAAGTATCCTCCTGCTCTGTTAACATCGTAAGTAAGAAATAATAATAATAATAATAATAATAGCAATTTATGTAACAAAATGAAACTAACAGAAACTCAGTTGCACTGAGTGTTTGGGGGTAACTTCTTTCGTGAAAGCCTCCTTTTACTGATGCCATTTTTACTGAACTGTTAGAGTAACATTATGTAAATTCTCTTTGCAGCACTCAGTGATAGTGTCCGGTTCTGTCAGTATCTTCATTAGCATGTCCCATTTTTGTAGGGTTGAGATTGCTCTCCCACTGTCGCCCCCATTGCCCTTGGCAGAAAGACTTTGCATGATGTCTGAGCAAGGGAGAGAACAATCGTAGTTCATCGTCTTGTGAGCAGGTTTGAAAGCCCGAAGTTAAAAGGCTGAAGTTAATCCCCTTCCACTCTCTTTCCTGAGGTCGTTTATCAGTCTGCAACTGCATTTAGAAAGAGAGAAAACAACCATTCAGGGTGAAATTCCCTTTAGTCTAAGGCACCTGGGTGATGATGTGTGGGTTGGAGAGTGGTGGGTGTGTAGGGGAGATGGAGTCCTCCCTAGGGTGCTGCCTGCTGCTCTTACCTTGGACTCATGGAAGGTTTCAGTGCAGGAGGAGGGGACACTTCAAGAGCAGGCTTGCAGTGCCCACCAGCCAGTCACCATAGTTACTGGTTCCCTTAGGTCTGTGTCAGAGGCTCTGACCCACCTCTGAGCTGACTCCCATCTTCCAGTCTTGGGTCACGTTCAGATACCATTTCCATCTCCTAGGCTGGAGCATTACTCTCCATGCGGTGTTGCTGGCTTAGCAGGGCTGCAGCAGGGCAGGCTTTGCACTGGATCCTGTTTGATCTCCAGTTTTGAGCTGAGATTTTGGACTCTGCTTGTGTCTGCGCCCGAGAGTGGTTGGGTTTTTTGCCTCTCCATTTGCACTGGTTTGAATCCAGGTATATGCAATGCATAGCAGAAACTGCCATTGCAGCTTCAGAGTTGTTGCCTGGTACGGCTTGAGGTCAGCCCAGCAGAGCACAATGGCTTCTTCAGAGAAGGATTCCCCCTGCCTCCAATTTAAATGACCTCTTACGTCAAGATCCCATGTTTTCAAAAGTGCCTTGAGTAAAACACATATGTACCACAAGGCATCACTATGAATCAGGTATATCAAATATACGTTTATAATTAGTGGGCATCCTTACCACAAACTAATATTAGATCCATTACTTAACATTAGAAAACGAAACTAAACTAAAGTAAATCACTTCCTGAAAAACTATCAAAAACCCCAAAACCCAAACAAATAATTTGCAATAGTGGCAATTAGGAACCTGCATCTTAGGGTGAACGTATCTTCAGCTATGAGACCGAAACCCCTAAACCTCAAAAAGCTCATAAGAAAGCCAAAGAAGTCATTGCTTCTGTTGTGTCAACTTACGGAGGCTTTTGGGGTGATAGTAGTCTTTCTTATTTGCTGTTCTTTTCTGTCCTGTTTCTGCTCCTTTCTTTAGGAAATTATAGACACTCAAAAAAAAACCCAAACCAAAACAGTTTTAAAAAAAAAAAAAGAAAGAAAACAAGAGGGAAGTATAAAAAAAACCACAGAAAGGGAAAGCTCTTCCCAAAGCCCGGTGGTCAGACCGCCCGATCATTATAGTTCTCCACAGCTGCGGTGGCTGCTGTCAAAATTTTCAGTGGTATTTTGCAGCTGCTGTTCTGACACAAGTGCAATTCCACAACTCTGCAGCCGTGCTTTGGACTGCAGGAACAATCTGCACCTGCAGAACAGCAGGACCTTCCATGTCCTACAATAAATCCCACCCTGGGACTCTGAAATAATGGGGGGGGGGTGGTTATAGGCTTAGGGAGTTACATGATTGCTGCAGGCTGCTGGAGTCTCTACAGACCTTGTGGGTGCAGTTTAAGTGCCAAGCTTTGAAGTGTTGAATGTTCTTGCCTGACTTGGTTTGCTGGTCAGGACAGACACAGTGTGACTGCCCAGAGCTGCCTAGTGAATAGGTGAGGCACACAGGCTGTCTAGGGGCCAGGTTTTGGTAAAGTTCCTTGAATGCATGAATCTGCCATGAAGAGATGCTGCAAAAGAGCCAGCAGGATAATGGGGGGTGACGTTTTTAGAAAGCTTTAGCCTTAATGGCATTCCTCTGCCTTTGTGACAGACTTCTTTTCTTTCTCTGTAACTGATATTAATTCTAGGTAGAACTGCATGGCATGCACAGGGATCTCTGTTTAGGATTATCTTGCAAGTCAGGTGTAATTTTGTGCCACTTTACAGTGAGAGAATGTGTTAACAGGATTAATCTGACCTTGAAAATTATTTGGGCGGGCCCAGAATGTCTATTACAGTTCAAGTGCAACTTGAGTGGTTAAAATGTGTGGTGGCTAAATAGTGTAAAATACCAAGTTCATGAAACAAATATGGTGTTTCCAGGTCTATTCCTAATGCTGCTTTGACTCTGATATTCCAATATTATCCATGGCAATTTCAGTGGAACCAGCTTGTACCTTGTAGGAGGCAGTAGCACGATGGGTGTCCTGCAGATGCAATCAATGCAGCCTGTGGGTGGGCTGTCCCAGGCTCTGTGTGATGGAAGGGTGGGCAGCCGGGGGCCCAGTTTGTGGATTTGCTCTGAAAATTTGGCTTGTACAATTCTGAAGGACTTCGCCTCCTGAATTCATGACGGGAGCATTACGTGTTGTTTCGTGGAGTCGTTCCCGGTTCGCCTTTCCCGGCCCCTCGCGGTTGTGCATGATGCCATGAGTGTGCTGCCGACTGGGACATTCCTTTTCTCTTAGAGAAGCATGAGTCATACTCTTGTAGCTCAGGCTTGACTGAAAGCAACCACCTGTAGTCATTAAGTGCAATAAGGACACCAAGGTGTCACTTCCACCCAAGCCAGTGCTCAAGCAGCTACACACCGCGCGGGGGGAGCTCTTGGCTGCATGCTCTCCTTTCCTTTAGGAGCTGTATTCCTGTACAGATGTTCCTGCCAGATGCTGGTAACGGCATCCTTAGCACTTACCTTGTGCTTTGTGTGTTCAAAGCATTTTACCTGCACACGAGTGGATTTTATCTTTCTGGACTTTGGAATAGAAATAAAATGTGTACAGAAAAGTAAACACTTTTCAAAGCAAATGAACTAGAGTACTTTTAATAGCATTTTTTTTGTGTGTAATGTTGCATATACAAGGTAGAACAGCACTTCAGGATAATAACTGAAAAAAAAATATTGTTGTAGTGAAGATTCAGTTCTTCTGAATCTGTATTTGTAAATCCTTTTTTTCCCATTTTTCTGTCTTTGCCAGGGGACAGGGGTTAGAGCAGAGCTGACTCTGGAAGTGACAAACTTAAGCTTTGCCCATTTTTCTTTTCCCTGTTCTGCAGAAGTAGAACAACTGTAGGGATTTGATGCTGCTGGCACCAAAGTTTGGGTTTATTGCTAGACTCAAATTCAGTCTTCATTTACCACCACATGGAAAGTAACCCTGTTGTACAGGTGTGAACTGAAGGTTGAATATGATAATCGTATTGGACCTTAATATGTACTTTGGATCCCAGGACAATTTTAGAGAACTGGAAGCTGCAGAAATAACATTGTCCTATTTGCAAGCTGAGAGCAGTCGTTCTGGAAGTAACTGAGACAGTTCTACAGACGTCATCGTTTGCATGGGTCAGAAAACAGATGCTGTGCTCATGAAATAGCTTGGAGGCCTTCTGGGGGAAAAGATGCCCTTAACTGGATGGGAAAACAAAAAAGCCAAATGTTTAATGTGAAATTTGGGAGTGAGGACATAGAGGGATACATTATAAGGAATTGGCGCTTTTTTACTTGGATTTTGAGCATTTAGAAAACCCAAGCCTGTCTTTTTGGATGTTGGAACTGGACAGATTGTTTCTTAAAATAAATATTTTTTTCTAAAGTGAGGTGGCATCAAAGTGATACCTGTTTGTTAAAAGAAGTGTTCAAATACAATTTTCCTACAAAAGAGGCTTTGAATGGGTTTTGTTAATGTTGCTTTTAATAGGCTGTATCTAAAAGCTCTTCTTCAGTTCCTTTTTTTTCCTTTTGTACCAGAAGCTCCTGTGTTAACACATATCTTCATATCTGTAGGACCTATAATACTCTGACAAACTTGTTAGAGAGGGTTTGAGAAGTGGGATTCCTTTGGAGAAATCCATCTCTTCGTGGCAGCCAGGGCAGTGTGGCTCTCCTGTCCTGAGCTGCAGTGAGAGCTGTGAGCACTGAACAGCAGTAGTTTGCATTTTTCTTGTCACTTCTCATCTGTTCTGATACCCTTCAGGGAATTTAAGGAAGGAAATAGAAAAGTTGACGCGGTCACTTTTCCTGGATGGCCCCAGCCTTTCACACATGTCTGTGTGGTGCTTTCCCATGGAGCCCACAGGGAGGAGAACTTTGATCTATCTAGATTTCCACATCTGGGAATATTTTTTATAACTTTGCCTTTATTTTTTTGGTACAAATGGATAACACAATATCTGCGTGTTTTATTTGGTTTAATATGTTATAGTGCATTTCCAAATGAAATACATTCTTAAAGCAAGGTACTGAATGGAGCTAAAGTAGACAAGAAGTCCACATTATTTCTGGCAGAAAAGTGGTGAATGTTCTTACTGACATAAAGAATATTGTGCAAAGATCAGCTCTGTGATATCTAACAAATGACAAACAAACTAAAATCATCCTTACTGAGGGTGTGTTTAGTCAGACACAAAATTGACCTTGTAGTGCACAGTGGGACAAGAAGGCATATATTGATTTTGAATACTCCAATGGTAGAAGCATTCAAAAAGGGCTTGACCAGGCCATGATGAATAAATTGTATTTATTTATTATATTATGCTATGTTAATCAGCTTCCTGGTGCATGGCAAGTGGAAACAGGAATCTGGGGCAATATTCTCACAAACCTTTTTATCTGTTTTCTATAAAATAGATAAATGCATTTCTTCACTATTTTCTGCTTGGAGTTGTAAGCTTGCTTGGCCCACAGTCTGAGACTATGGGTGTGCACCAACTCAGTATCTGGCTGTCTGCCATGAATACATCAATTAGCCTTAATTAAAAGCCCTATAAAAAGGATTTTGTATTAGGTTGAGCTCAGCCCTCCCCCCTCCAGTGACATGAGTGTATTTTGTCTGCTTCAGAGCAGATTCAGTTCAGACTGAGCAATGGCAGAGTATATTTCTGCCTGCCTGCAGAGGAGGTATAGACACACCATATGGATATATACCTGCCCATTTGGAATGGGGAATCAGATCTGGTTCATTTAAGACAGGTGTTTCAGACAGGTGGGATAAATCCTGCTCTGGAGGTGCCAGTCTCCCATCATTTACTGTAGAGTAATGACTTCAGATTAGACACTTGATTTGTAGACTGCTAGAGGGTAAATGGAGTGAATCCAACCCATGATTCAATCTCCCAGCCTGATCTTGTTTGTATAAAAAGGTGTCTCTAAAAGAGTCTGCTTACCATCTTTCCAGCACTGAAGCACTTTCACATAGATGTGACTGACAGTAGAGGGAACACTGAAGTGCCTCAGCATGCAGCCAGAGACAAAGTGTTCACCTCCTGAATTGTTAATTAGAGATTTGTAAAGACCAAGGATGCTCAGTTCTTGGCTTGCAGTGATCAGATTTTTAAATTTTTACCCCAATACCATGACAGGATAGTCCAGGGACCCTCACTGTCACAGGTATATAGCAGTTGAGGTGCTCTTCATCATGATGTGCAATGCCGAGGCACAGATGGGCATCACCAGTCAATTTTTGGACAGTGAAAGACTGTCACCTATTTGGGATCTTGGGCTACTCTGGGGTATTTAGGGTGATGGGAGTTTTATTGCTGAGCTGTGTCCTGCAGTGGAAAGATGACAAGGCTTGGAAATGTCCAGTGAAGGGAAGAGTTGTAAAGAAGAGCAGCTTCAAGGCAGACAGAGAGTGATGATGGCCCAGGTCACAGCAGAGCCCTGGCTCTGTGCTGTGCAGGGGGAGGAGAGTGGGGAGAGAGAGGAGAAGGATGTAAAGAATGGTGTCAAAAAATAGTGACAGTATTCCACTGAAGGCCATATTGTCTCTGCACAATGACTGTTTGTGTCTCCCAAATTTATTTATTTGGAATTTGGCAGACTCCTCTTTCCTTCAGGTGGTGTGTAAGGATGAGGCTGGCAGACCTTTCTGGAGTGACAGCTGTGGGACAGGGAAGGGCCATTAGAGGAGACTCAGATATATATCCTTAGAGGGATATGTGGGCTTCAGGAGAGCCAAAGCTCTTCCAGTTTGCCAAAGACCTGTTGGAAAGGGGCATAGTATCCAAACCATGTATCATCAATGCATGGATTCTATATTCGAAGCTCAGCCTGCTATAAGCAGGGAGGGTTAGACCAAGTGATTTACAAAAGATCCCTTCCAAGCTATGATGTTTTACCATTCAGTGATTCTGTAGATTTTAATAGCACAAACAGGAGGTAAAATTGGAAGCTTCTTAGTTACATTGCATTATTTTTTGGTTTTTAGTTTAAATATCATACTGAGGAATGTGGTGCCAATTTTCAAGATAATGACTGTTTCTAACAGCCAATACTCATCAAGCAGACACCAGAGAAATTTGGCATATTCTAAAACTATGGCATATAAATAAATCAAGCCTTTCACTGGGCATCAGCTAAAATCCACACTTGATGCCAAACACTGAGAATAATGTCTCGGTGACTATGCAGTTTCTGGAAGCAGTGGGCTAATACGGATGCATCAACAACACCCACACCCTCTTCCAGCCTCATCCCCAGTCCAGTGAAAGCTGATTACCGTGTCTGAAAATGCCATCAAAAAATCAATAGCATTTGAGCTGGTTTTCGGTGTTGCCCTGGCAAACGTCCAAGGCTGTAGGAAATGTGTGAAGGGCAGTGGCAAGTAGGTTTCTCTTTAGTGGCTGGATCTGGGGGTGATTCTCATCCCTCTGGATTCAGCCTGCTCCTCTCACTGTCTATGTGGACACCATTGCTGAAAAGGCCTTGGCTTTTCCAAAGGATCCAGGCACATCCATGGAGCCTGTGCACATCACTAGAGTCTGCCCCAAGCCCCATTCCCAGGCTTATTCTCTGCTTGTCTAGGTAAATTAAAAGGTTTACACCTGACACTATTAGATTTAACTGACAAGCTATTTTTCCAGACTCAGCAACCTCCTCAATATCTATGATGGCTCACAGGATTAATCACAAAATCCTTTCCAATCTTAGCAGCAAGTCTCCAAATTAAACAGGAATAACAGGACAAGCCTTCTGCCGTTCTGAGGGCATTCTTTTATTAAACAAACATTTATTTTTATTTTATTTTATTTTATTTCTGGCCCTTTTGTACAGTCTTGAACAGCACAGTGTTCCATAGGATAGCAGGGATTGGAGTGTTTTTTGGATTTTAATGAGCCAGTTTGAGAAGGAGAACTCAAGTGAGACACCAGCTTCACACGCAGTCCAGCGTCTGCCACGTGTGTGACCATTTCCTCTGATTTCCTCCTCCAGTTACACCTTTGGTGAACTTCACCACCAGCAGCAATTTGAACTGGTGCCATGCAGTGAGAGTAAAAGTTCTCTTCATTTCCTTGGGCAGACCCTAGGGCTCTCCTCAGCATCTCCTTGTGTGCTGTGCCAGGACATGCAGGCACTTTCCTGTCCTGGACTTGGTTTCAGAAGAATTTCCTGAGGTATTGCACCTCTTTTCTCTGTCAACACATCATTTTCCTAGGAAAAAAACACAAAAAGCAACATTTTCTGACTGATCACTTGGGAATCCACTTGCATCCAAGGCTGCTGCCAGGACCATTAGTGGGAGGTCACAGTTCAGTTTGTAAATTGGGTGTCTTATCTGAGCCCTCATGGTAAAAGGCATTTTTTTCTAAAGGAAAACAAAATTTCTGCTCTGCTTCTAATTAGTCCTCTGTTGTCCCTGCAGGATTAATTACTGCCTTCTTCACTCGAATCATCAAATGCTGTTTGGCAACAGCTTCTTTTTTTTTTTTTTATGATTTTAAATATAATTAGGATCCCTGGCACTACAAACAAGCTCAATCAGGTTGTACTTTAAAATTACATAGCTGAAATGTCACCTAAACTAGTAGTTTAAGCCTGGCTTTTGAATACCAACAACCCCATTGCACTTGGCAGGTGTTCAGAGCTCATCACTTTGGGGTCATCGGTAGGTCAGTGTGAGCATCCTTCTCCTGAAATCAATCACAGAAGGGATTTTATTCTGCAGCTCCTCCCTAGTGGGGCTCTTAGAAAAGAATCGTGGGTGGAAGGATGCAGTGGCACCTCCCAACTCTTCTTACTGCCTGTTGGTGCTCTGTAGATTCACAGCCGCATCTCTTTTTACTTAAAGGAAGGGCTGAGGGCCACCAACTGCCTAATTCTATAAAATGGTAAATTCAATTTATTGAGTGGGAGAGGCAGTAGCTAGCAATAAGGCAGGATTTGGGTTTTAAAAATCTGCCTGGTGGGAATTGGGCAAGCTACCAGAAAGACAATAAAGGATTTATCTGACAATGCATGCCAAAGGAATGCTAAACATGTGAGCAGGAGAATTTACTGATACCAGAGGAAAAGCTCATTAGCGTTAAAGTGCAAAGCAGGTCTGTAAATGTACCTTTCAGCTGTCCTGGTAAAATCTCTGTGCTCAGACAAGGGGAGCTGTGGCTTGTTTCTATGGAGTGTAGAGCTGGCTAATCAGCTTTCCCAGAAAATTGCACACAAAACATGTTTCCTCAAATGTAATAGTTAGCACTGTTTTATTAGCATGGGCACATTTCACAACTAACCTCGATGTCAGCCTCCCCCTGCCACTGGTTTCACAGTGATTCAGAGATGCTCCTAAAGCTGGTACTGCAGTATTTCTCCTAGGACAGGTTTGTTCTCTTACTTGCTTGTCACTGATTGTCGATTATTTGCCCTTAAACAGATTTGTGGCCCTGTAAGGGATGTGGGACACCCCAATAAACCTGCAGCTTGTGGGGCTGCAGTGGAGATAAAGGTTCACCATATTTTGTCTGGAAAACATGCCAGCCATAAAAATACTCTTGCTAACTGTTTAAAGCTCCAATGCCTTATCAGCACAGTTTATGTAACAAAATCCCATTAGTACTGCAAACCATTCTCACATGAATTAGGACATGATATGCTTCATAAACCTTACATACCTATTGACTGTTGTTATGCATAGTGCACTTGGCTGGGCTTTTACATGCAGGTGTAGCTGCATATCTTGGGTTAATTTCTATGTGTTTTGAAAGCTTTGTAATATGAAGAAGAATATTTTGCACAAGAAAGGCAGTGTTTCCCTTTCTTTGTCTGTTTATCTCTTTTCTCTTTTTCCTTCCTTCCTTCTTTTCTTGACTTCTTGTTTACTTGCCTTGTAACTAGGCTAGGAACTGGTAGAAATGATTGATTAAGTGATGTTGCATCAGCAGATTTAATGAGATAATGATCTGTTTTGCTATTTGTGTTCAGAAGAAATAATATGCTAATAAGAATTGTAGTTAGAGTTGATTTTTTTAATGTCCTGCTTAAATACCAGCCAGTGACTGAGTGGTTCAGTAAAGTGGTCTCAGCAGATCTTCTAAATTGTATTCTCTATTTCGGAGGTAAATATTTTCAGGCTTTGAGCATCTTGTGTAAATATTCTTATCGTCAGTGGAAATGTTTCCATTAATTTCTCTAACTCTAACCCAGTTCTTGCAGAGAGACCAGGACAGTGAGTTCCAGCGTGGGCTGAGCTTTCTTAAAACTGAGAACTGTGGGTACTAGAATTTTAATTTCAGGCCTTTGCCTAATGCAAATGGGTCCAAGATTTCATGCCCTACTAAATGCTGCATGCTGATTGCAGGCAGAAATGTAGAGGATGTGTTTGAAGATGGGGACAGCAAGGTGAATTGCCATAAAAATCAGCTGAACCCATCAGGGAAAGGCACTTTTTAATTAACACATATTTGAATCCAAAAGACACATTCTTGGTGTCTGAACTGCCAGTAATTTCCATCCAAAGTAACTTCTCAAAATTCATGACTGTCTAGAATATCCTTGCACAAGTCAGATATATACATAAGCTGTGCAAACTCTCTCTGGGGAGAAGCACAGTTAAAAATAAAGTTATTATTGCTACCACAGAGAGAGACGATGACAGAGACAGGGGGTTGAGCACCAGGTACCGTGAGACTGAATCCTGCCGTGCAGCCCTCCATCTGAGCACTGCTGATTCAGGTGTGGGCAGATGTGCTCAGGTTTTGAGTCCTGGTTGTGTTTCCTCATCTCTGTCCACACCTGGAGCAGAGCAGAGCATCACAGAGGGAAGGGGCAGCTTGTATAGGACTTCATGAAGTGTAGCCCCCACCCCAGACCAGGCTTCGAAGAGTGAAGTCCTGGCTCTAAGAGGGCCAGTTTTGGCATGGTTTTTAGGATTCCTCCCCTGCCTCCCCCATCCCTCTGATATGCTTATGAGTTCCCACTTAGGTTTAAGCAACTAGTCACCCTAAGCTTCTAAATGAAGAAAAATATATGAGGAATATATACTGGGAGGAAAGAGTGATGAGGGGTGGGCATGATCTTGCCCGTGTCTGTGCACCCTCAGCTCTGTAGTGGTGTCTGTCGAAATATCCTTGTAAGAGAATGCTCACAGTATTCTCACAATTAGTGTCAGGGGGAGATTTTTCTAAATGAATTGTCATCACAGAGGACCTTGTTACAGTCAAAATATGGTACTACTTTTCTAGCTTTTTTTCTTAGGCTTCCCCCCTCACTGCAAATAACAACTGAAAACTAAACTGAGCAGGAGCTGCTGCACAAGCCTGCACAGAGATGCTGAACCTAAAAAAACCAGCGTGCCCTTGTGGGATACCCACAAGGTCTGTGCTGAGCATCCATCCTTGGCATAACCTGCCTTCTCTTTCTTTTTCTTTGCTGAAATGCAGCTGCATGGCCAATGTGCATTTTTTTTTCTTTCCGTGTATCTCCAGACCAGCGCTCCCTGCCCCACACTTGTGCTGAGGCATCTCTGTGCACCCCTGAGCACCTAACAGGGGCCATGTCAACTCTAATCCCTGGTTTGTGGGAGTCTTTCCACTAACATTAGCAGCACTTTCAAAGCATAATGGGCTTTAAAGCCTCCTTTTTTACCCTGAGGTCCTTACTTTTGAGTTCAAATTTCAAGGTGTCCCACTAGCTGAAAAACCACCAGGTGGTATAATCGTGTTTGTGCAACCCTCATGGAGAAGTTGGGCAAAACGACTGGTTTTAAAAGCTCGTGTCGGAAAACCTGATCTACAGAGTAACTGCAGCTTTTGAATGTATGTGATTCGCAGACACTGGACTGTGAGGAGGAAAAATATTTTGAGAAAACTCCTTTTTTTGCAAGTAAGAAGTTGGGGGAAAGGGTTATTGCTCAGATAATGTTTCTTTTGTTACGACTTGCTGCTCTTTGTACACTAGCCAATGCAAATGACATTCATGTTCCTGACAATATTTTTGAACAGCCCAGCTATCTTTTTTGCTCTTGTTAATATACTGAGGATTTGGGGGGATTTTAAATTCCTCTGCCTTTCAGGATTATTTCTACAAAAGCAATTGAGGACTGTATTTTGACAGCAGGAAGCTTATAAAAACCTAGAGAAAAAAAAAAATAAAGCATTTGAAACTGAACAGCTATTGAAGGAACGCACCTCTGCTACCATATCTGATCACATCAAGGAAGGACCATCTTTCTACTGAAAATCACACATCAGTTTGTACAGAGGGGATGCTCCCTTGACCACTCGCGTGACTGCCCAGGAGGAATGTGTGGGAACGCTTTCGTTAGTCGTGACTCTCCCGTCACTTTTGGACATTGCCATGTGTGGTCGGTTGAAATCGGTTTTATCTGTAGCAAGCTTCTTGTTGCACTTTTTCTGTTTGCTAAAATTCAACAACAAGGAAAATGTGGGTCACTTTAAAGCATTGGCAGACAACTGTTTCTAACCCAAAGGATTATGGGTTTTAGCACAATGAACTGTACTTCTTCAGGGAGGATCAATGTCGATTTTTTTGTTCCACACGTCTTTATTTACATGTGGCTATATTTTCATTGATACAGAATAAAAAGTGCATTTTATTGACCTTGAGCGTTTGTGTTGTTACTTCTCTTAAGCTCTGGCTCACCGTAAAAGTGATAGCTTTTGTTTTCCTGGCCAAAGCCAAACACAATTTGTTGAGATTAATGAGCAAAATATGATCTTATTTTTAGGTGGCTTGGGGATGGGGGAGACACATAAATCTATTGTTAGAATAGAGCTTCTCTACGGGACAATAGGAACAATGCTTGGCCTTTGTCCTCGCTAGCCTGAAGACAATAGGAAATAAATCAAGCTGAGCTGGTCACAGGTATCTCATCCATAAAACTTCTATAGTATCTAATTCCCTCTCACAAGCAAATTGAGGTGAAGAGGGAATACTTTATCTAAGTGGATAACAAGTATTGGCTTATAACCTTTTGTTCGTAAAATACTCCATTTTATTTGCTGCAAATGTGTAACCTTGCTTTGAAAAAATTACACTTCAGATGCACAATGAGGATTGGGACTGTGGAGTAGAGGCAGAAGTGTTTCACTTGATAATTTAAATAATTCCTAAGACATATGCTCCCTTTACTTCTTATATCATTAGCTTTGTCACAAGTGACATTCCCCAAAGAATTTCCTGTGCCAAGGTACAAGTGACTGTTTTTGGCATAAATACACACAACATTGCTGACAAGTTCTTGAAACCAGAGTTGCTCTTACGCTCCCTCAGTGCAGAAACCAAAGCACATGGAAATCAGTGAAGATTTTTTCTATTCCCTTGCAACAGTCCCTTCCAACTCAGAATATTCCATGATTCAAGATTCTATGATTTAAGTGGCTTTGACCGAAATCCTACAGGCTTTGTCCCAGCCAGGGATGGTGTCCAGGTGTGGAGGGGTAATTATAGCTATGAGAGACAGACTGGCACTAATTCAGTTTGAGGGTAAAGCATCCAAATCTAGTTGTCCACAGATAAGTCTTGCCATCTGTAGGGACAGGTTTTCTGTGGAGAAAACATTTTCTATTTGTGGTGAAAAACATTCATTGCCGAGCATTTTATTTTTTTGACTCACTGAGTGCCTACTCTCAGCATCCTTGGCTGCAGTGAGGAGACCCTGGACTCAGCACAGGAGGGAGAAGTGCCTAAATCCTTCATGGCAAGCACTGGTAGAACAGGCCATAATTTCCATTGCTGAAAAAACAGTGGCAGAGTCTGCTCCTACTGCTTGTCTTTTGTAATTGGGCTTGGCCTTTGCCAGATTGGAAGCTGGCAGCATCAGCACAGCAGCTTTTTCCAAGTGGGAGTCTGGGACCATGTCAAGGCTGTGCCTCCCAGTCCTGAGAAAACGAGCTGTTGGGATGCAGGATGAAGCAGGAGTGGATTCATTTGTAGGAGCTAATTTGTTACTGGTTGACAACATTGGTTTCTGTTGTCGTGCAGCTGTGCCTGAGCAAGCTGGTGACTTCTGTCATTATCCACAGGACTGGTCCTCACCAGACCTCAACCTCCTTCCATCCCCTCCACATAGGGTTTGGATTTTACCCTGCAAGTGGTAAGAATGCTGAGCAAGATGCAGCATCAGCCTCTGAGATTTCTGAGGCACTGGGGGAGATATTTTGCTTTGCAGATTGCTTTACCTGTGCATATTACCTCTACCTAAACAAGCACTGGAAGCCAGGGAAGCTAGTTAATATATGCACATCTCATTCCCTTTATGAGAACGTCATCCAATGCACTGGGCTGAAGATTTATTCTCCAGGGCTGATGCTATTACTGATTCAGGATCCAGCTATTAACAGTAGCGGGGCAGGAGCACAGGGCAGAGACAGAGACTTGGTTCAGTCTCCTTTCTCACATCAGTGCACCCTTTACAGCCCCCTATCTTACAAAAGCTTTTTCCTAATTGTCCACAGTGATGTTAAACTGGCCAGGCTGGATGGGGCTTGGAGCAACCTGGTCTGGTGGAAGGTGTCCCTGCCCATAGCAGGGGAGTGGAACTAGATGATCTTTAAGGTCTTTTCCAATCCAAACCATTCTATGATTATGTTATTTGGTGGAGAATGAGGCTACAATGACCATCTTACACATCTGATTAAGGGAAGTAATGAAGATGGAGTGAGCAAGTTCTTTAATGCTGTAAATTCTCTGATGGTTAACTTGGCTGCATAGAAATAAAACAGCAAATTAGGGCACTAACTGAACCAGGCACTGATCTTTTGCAGTGCACAACTCAGAAAATGAGATATATACCACTGGTTTCAGCCATTTTTGAGGCCACTTTGAGCACCTCCTCCTCCTGGTCAATAATTTCCACCTAGCCAGGTCTGTCTGAGTATAGTTTCTTGTTCAGTTGGTTGCACCTAAGAAAGTTTATAAATCGTTACCTTCAGGCATGAGCAGGCTGGTCCTGCAAGCATAAGAGTGGGATGTTTGAGGCATTTGGGCAGCATGGGGCCCATATTTGAAGAGGGAATCACATGCAGCAAACACATCTCTGCAAACACTTTAGTGGCAGCACTGTTCAGTGTTTTTTTGACTGCCAGCACCAGTAGCTACTCAGCAGTCACTGCCATAGCTTTTTGGAGATGCTCTTCTGCCCTCAGTTACATAGAAACACGCATCCTGATTGAAAGTAGAGCTTTGGCTTGCAAGCCATTCCCAGTTTTCACAGACCATATGAAAGTTTTGTTTCTCATTATCCCAGTGCAACTTTTAAGTGTTCTTTTAAAATACGCTCTGATGGAGCGATTTAGAAGGTAAAAAGTCTAGGGTAAATTAAACATTATAGCAAAGGGTCTGAATCTGCAGCTCTGTATCTTGTCCTATTGGCATGAAGAAGGGCACAGCTTCGTCAGCTGGGAAGTGCCCCTGAGGCATCGAGGTGACTTTCCCAATGAACAGCAAATTGTGCTGTCCCAGAGAGGATTCCTTCACAAGTGCTGCTGCCAGGATTAGTGCTACTCAACACCTCCTTTAACAAACAGGAGGAAGGTCTTCAGAGCATCCTTGTGCTGCTCAGAAATGGGGATAAATGAGGAGGAACAGCTCTCAGCCAGCAGGCAGGGCACAGGTGCAGGATGTGAGGCCAGCTAAGTGCTCCTGACATGGGATGGTGCCGGCTGTGAAGAGCCCTCAAGGACAGGGGCTGGCAGCACATCACCAGGCACTCTGAAAACATTGCTGGAGCAGAGCTGAAGTGTGCCCTGTCAGGAACTGCCATTGATTGGTAGGAAGATGGACCGACCAATTTAATAAACCTCTTCCATCTCTCTCCTCTGTAATTCTGTGACATTTTCTCCAGGAAAGTAACATAGTTCCAAATTAATCTGATTGCAGTGAAGCAGACTGTCATCAGCCCCTGGAGAGAACAGAGTGCTGTGATCCATCTCAGCTGAGAGCAGGTGAGACCACTGCCCCAATAGCATGACAGGGTGCCAGGTCTGTCTACTAATAATTAGCAGGGAAATAAGAAAAGATGGGGTAGGGAGATAGACTGAATCCATTTATTTCCTTCTAGTAAATAAAGAATGGGAAAAAAAGAAATGAGATGAGAAATAGATGGACAGACAGACATGATGGATTAGTCAATCTTGCCATCTACTTACAGGATTATAAATCTGTGATATAGACATTACTCAAAGCAAAACACATTGCTATGTGAGATCTAAGACTGCAGAGCAGCCTCTCTTCAACATGGGAGGAGAATTTGGGCATATTTAGCTCTTTTTCATACATATATGTGTGTTGTAACATTCAAAGACCTCAGCTCCACTCTGCCACAATTTGGCAATCCCCTGGAGGCAGGAAGTACCGGTGGGAACAGCTGCAGAGAGCTGGATGGATGCAGGCTTGCTGCCTGTCCATGGTTCTCATTTTTATTCCAGCCATTAGGAATGACCAGAGCCTGATACAGGCCTGGGTAGTGCAGACATGGGAAAGCATGTCTCTCACTCAACAGGCAACAAGTGAAAAGTCAAATCTGTGGTCATGGAGCACAAGAACAATCAGAAGACGCATACAAGGATTCAAAAGCTTTGACAAAATTTTGTGCTTGTTTGGATGGAAAGAAAGAAGGCAAGAGGATTGGAGAAGTGTAATTCTGTTCCCAGTGTTACCCCTCTTCTCCAGTTTCTTGTATTCTTCCATTCAGATGCAATTCTATTGGAAGCAGAGAAAATATTCATTAGAAATAATTCTCCACAGAAACAGAGCAGTGAAAAATGACATGCCTAGTTTCATGGGTGGCAGAAAGTCAAAGGGTATGAAAACAACCACAGAGTTTCAGAGGTAGCTCAGCCCGTTGTTGTTTTCCAAACTTTCTCACAAGGGTCTTGCTTCATGTTTGGGACACCAAACTTCCTTCTCCAGCAGCAGTTTTTAAATAGGAAAAGCCCTGGATCAATGCACATAAGGAGACTCTTTGATACCCATTTGTAGTTCCCAATCAGATAACAAAAAGTATATTATTCGTCTAAAATGCCTTCATCATCCTTGTCTGCTATTTAATTTGTGCAATGATGCCAGGAGCTGCAGAGATTTCTTCCAGTCCACAGATCACCCACCCTAAAGATTAAAAAAATCAGTCTTTCACAGCATAATTTTTTAATTGTCTATGCAGTCAGCTTTTCTTAGTGAAAAATGAAATGTGCCAAACAATAGTTTCTAAGACTTGTGCAGACTTTTGCATCCCTGTAGGAGACAAGGCCTGGCCCAACACAGACTTATTTCTAATAAACCTACAGATTCAAACAGTTGGGAAACTACATTCTGGGAGCCTGGGATGGTGTAAGACCTTCCCAAAAGACTCACTTTTCCTTTAGTAGGGTGATGTTTCTTTCCTTTTCCCTTTTCCCTTTTCCCTATTTCCTTTATGTCCTTTTTTCTGTCCCTTTATTCCTCTTTTTTTTTTTAAATCTCTCTTTTCCTCTTGTCCTTTGCTTTATCCTTTTGAGCTCCATCAAGAAATGGAGACTTTTGTTTTGGCCAATTCTGCTGTATCCGGTAAGGCTTTTTATTCTGGTCAGATGACTTTCTAACTCTATCAGGGAAAGCAAAAATAATGGAAGGAATCCAAGATATCAATTGTGACAGCAACTGTATGCTGGTAGTCTAGCACACTCTATATTTCTAGATAAGCTTGTTTGAAACAAAGACAACTAAAGAAAACAAACAAACAAAAAAACCCCCAACCTGTTAGAACTCAACAAAACTAACCCCTCGCCATATGATATTTGCTAATGAACTGCATGCAGCGAAAAACGTGTGAGAATCCTTTCTGTGGCTTTTTGGGGAGAGTGATAAATTAATTCAAGTAATGTAATAAGCAAGTCTGAAAATGGGTTGTGGTGGGTGGTTGCTTCCCCTCCCCTTCCCCCCCTGCTAAATCTTACCATAAATGTTTCCCTCAGCAGATGCAGACGCACATAATTTCTTTCGGGATTTTATAACCATGACAACCAGTTTTAAAGGAACGTTTTCTGTTTCCACAGTTCAAATTAGAAGTGTATCCAAAAAGAGGGTTGTAAAATGAGCAGAAATAAGCTACTATTTCCACATCTTCCTCAGAACAATGGAGTGCTACATTTTTGCATTTATTTTTACATACAAATATGATAAAATGTAAAATAAAGATTCTGTACCAACTTTTACTTAAAAAAAAAAAGAAACAAACACCTTTTTAAAAGGAGATTTTATTCCCTAGCTAAAAAGCCTTCATTTTAAAGATAGTTAAATTAAATCTTTCTCATTTAACTCATGTTAGATTTAATGATACTGTAGTTTATAATGCGTAAAGCATGTTGACATTTAATGCATATGACTTCTTTGAAGTTACATCCTTTTAGTGGAGATGAATTTTGATGAGTTTTACCAAAGGAGTTGAAAGAGTTTAGGTAAGCTAAAAATAACTTAAGAGTGAGTTTAATCTGGGTTAGACACTGTTCTTTTTATTTTACATTGAAATCTCATTAGCAGCAAGCTGCAGAGAACCTTTCAAGGCTTTCAAATACTTTAAAAATCGATGCCAAGATCTGAACTGGAGTCACAGAGAGGCCAGTAGAGAACATGCTGCCAGTGCTGGTGTCCTGATGACCTGCTGAGCTGAGATTTCACCCCAAAAGGCTCCTCTGTGCTCCCATTTCTTTTTCAGGCTATGTCCAGCTCCAGCCAGGGCCCATCAGCCCTGACCTTCACATGCTCACCTGGGGGCCCAGCACTGCTCATTAACACTGATACTGCTCCAAAGGACCAGGGCAATAGAAAAAAGATGTGTGCAACATCCATAGAAACAGAGAGGAAGATGATCCTATCTCAGAATTCCCATATTCCTTGCCTAGAAGAAACCAGAATAATCCTTCCTACTACCTCTAAATAGAAGGCTGGGAGCTTACTTGGATGCAAGCACTGAGCAGTGCCAGGCAGGGAAAAGATGTTCCCTCCCTGCTGTCAGAGCTCCAAGAAATGTAGTATTAATTTGGGGTTCCTCTGTTCAGCCCTCAGTGCCTGACCTACATCTGTTGATATTTTAGTTGATCACCCAGACCTGGTTTTCAGGCAACAGAAAAAGACAGAAAAGACTGTGTGTGTGTGTGCATTTGTGTGTGCCCACATGCTTGTGTGTGTGCATGCACAAAACAGGGTACCTAGGCAGGCCTTTTTTTTTCAACGTAAAACTCTCAGAATAAGTCAGATGAACAGTTCTTCATAAACATCTCTCCCTCTCTTGATTTAAATTGGGAACATAGAACCTCACAGAGAGGCAGGTCCATGCCTTTGCACAGATAAATCCCACCTGTTCTGTGAGGCTCTAATCTGGCAAAACATCCCACTGTAGCCAGCAGATAACTGTGAACTGATGGTCCCTGGGCCTGGAGTGCAGCAGTGCTGTCAGCCTCTGTTTACAGCAGCCTGGCTACTGCACTCATGCTTCCTCTTGGTTCAGTTCCATGTTTTGGCTACAAGAACATTTATTACCTGGATTATTAATTTTAAACTCTAGTGGGCTCACCTGTGTTTAAACAGTGTCAGCAAGGCTTTTTCAGCACTGGTGTTTTGTGAGTATGTCTTTCCCATTACACCTTTCACATGATTAGTCCCTGGTTTGTCATTTCCAGCTCCATATTTCTAACCCATCTTGAAGCAGTTTACATAATGTCTCTATGGAGTTGCTTTTGTTTGCCATGTTGCCAAAACACTGTGTCAGCCTGGCTGGGTGATGCAACCTTCCTCTTCTCCCCATACAGGGTAAAACCCTCCTATAAATCCCTAGAAAATCGCTGGGTTCATTTACCATCTGGCACACGTGAAAACTTGCTTCACAAAGAGGAAATGCACAACATTCAGCTGATCCTTTCTGCACAAAATCACCATTACTTTGACATTATTAAGAGATACAGGTTGTTCTGTGTAACAAAGAGCAAATTCTTCACCCGTGTGACTGGGGATCCACCTGGGGATGCAGCAAATGAAGATGAGGTTGTTAGGTTGTTTGTTACAAAACCACTGAGGACTCAACACTTGTGTAATTTCTCCTAAGGGATGACTAAGGTGACTTGGTAATTCCTCCCCTGCGGGGGGGGGTCTGCAACTCTATCCTGAGAAAGTAATTTTAGCCCACATTACAGTCTAGTTTTCCAGTCTGAGGTTCACCATCACCAGAGGGGCTTCTACATACCCAGTTGCACACCACTGCGAGCACTGCTAATTGATGGTCCACTCCAGCTGCCTCCCCAGCTGGACACAGCTCCTGGGCAGCACATTGCCTTTCTGAAGAAACACTTCAGTGGCCCCTGTGCTGTGATCCCCTGTGAACGCTCAGACCTGTGCCTTTCTCCCTCTGACTTGCGGTTTGTCATATGTCCAACTTGAACCTTGGTGTCAAGCCAAAACACGCTGCTGGTACAGGACTACAATAAGCACTTCATGTTTCTGGTTATCTAATCACATCTTTACATGCCGAACAATAAAATCCCAAATCAAGGAAGCAAAATGTTGCCTTAGAACAAGTGTGGGAGACAATTGCAACCAAGAACTGATCATCAGGAGAGCAGCACACCAGGAGTAAACATGTAAGAAACAGGTATACAGAAGAGAGATGGGGTTTAATCTAGCACAAAGACCTGCTTAGGCTGAGTGTTACAGAAAGTAATAATTTTCTATTATTAGTACTATCTTTATATTAAATTTCGTGACACCTGTCAGCTGTGAAAGCATTAGACCCTACAGCCATATGAACACACCAGAGCCATCACTTACGTGTTTTTAAGGTAAATGAATGGATCACCAACCCCTGAGAACAACATGCAGACTTGCAGAGGAGGTTATGACCCTGAACCACTGCATGCTCCACCTGGATATCAGCAAGATCTCTGGGAGAAAACAGGCTCACAGTTTCTGGCAGTGCAGCATTCACCATGCTGGTTACCAAGGAGTGACGCTAAACTTGGTGCTCTGAAAGCACCTTGCATCTCTTTCCTGTTGACACATAAATTAGATCTGACTATGATATGGAGACTCTGCACGACTAAATTTCAAAGCAATAAAGATTTCTTTCTCAGAGTCCAGCTGAATTTTCAATGCACTGCTGAGCCCTTATTGCTCTCCANCACCATGCTGGTTACCAAGGAGTGACGCTAAACTTGGTGCTCTGAAAGCACCTTGCATCTCTTTCCTGTTGACACATAAATTAGATCTGACTATGTGAGAGAGACTCTGCACGACTAAATTTCAAAGCAATAAAGATTTCTTTCTCAGAGTCCAGCTGAATTTTCAATGCACTGCTGAGCCCTTATTGCTCTCCAGCACTGCAGTACCCTCGCAGTTGCTGCTGGAGCTGTGCTCTGGGTAAAGCATCAGAGCTTGGCAAAAGCCAGGAGAAGCAGTCACTCCTTTATAAGCAGGATTAAAGGCAACAAAGCTAAACAGACCCATTTCCCTTCCCTTTTAATAGCAGGTCAGTGATGAAATGTCTCTAATTAGCACTCACAGTTGGCTATCGCTGAATTGCTGGGAAATGTTCAGTGGCCTGCAGGTATCTTGACACCCTCCCCTTTTGTCAGTGGTTACTGTCAATCACAAATCCTTGGGCTCTTGACTGCTGTTACCTGAGCTGAAGAGCCAGCTATTGCAGTCTGGTCTTCAGATGGGGTCAGAGATTTTTGTGATGTGAGTGAAGCGAACAAAAAAGTGGGCAGAACACAGAGGGAATCTTTCACAGACACATCTAACCTTTGTGATACCAGGACTTAAAAATAGGTTTGGGACAATTTAAAATTCCTTCCCAATGTTGCCTAGATCTGATCTAATAAGAAAATGATGGGTGTGATTTTTGAGCAGGACTGAATGCATATGGCATTTACCATTTAGAACAGAGTCCTTAGTCTGTTAGATCCAGCAGCAACACGCTTTCCATTCCAATCACAATCTACACACACCCCTGTATAAAAATGTATGTTATACACACGCTCACACATGTTCCCATGTGCATGCAAGTAAAATTATTGAAAAGATGCATTGAAGTGAGAAGGAAAAAAGGAGAGGAAGATGGCAAGTTTTCACCCTTTGTATAAAAAGCTGTGTTTAGAATGATCATAAAGGAAATGGCATTGTAAAGCAGTGCTGTTCCCACTGCCTCTTTTTCTCCCCTAGTTAGTGCTGGTCCTTCCTTTTTGGCCTCTGCAAAATAAATTAAGCTTAAGGAAATGCTTCCCAGCATCAGTGATGCAGGACTCCTCCAGGGCTTTGTTTAGCTTGTGAGGAAGGGCCTTTTCTACCATGACCAAGTCCGTGCTGTGAAGGGCAAATGGGCAAATACAGCAAAGCCCACTGCAGTGTGAGGGTCTGCAATCCCATGGGAGGGAAAGCACAGTTTATCACAGAGCTCCGCCCTGGCTGAAGGAATGAAAGGGTGTTTTTGTCCCTGGTGACTGACAAAGAGCACAAATGTTTTCACCAAGCAATATTGCACAACTGAATATCATTTGACTCTATGAATGGCCCTACTCAGAAAGACAAGAACTCTTAAAAGAATAAAAATAGAAAAAATTCTGCAGGTTTTCCTTTAGGGATCATCCCCTCAAGTCAGCTATGACACACCTAGTAAACATGTGAGGATTGATAGGGCTGAGTGATATATTAGATCCTCTTCCCAGAGCTCCTATATTAATTTTATCACAGCTCTCAGGAAATTAAATACATTTTATACCATTCCTTCATTTGTGATGTACCTGACCTTGATCTAGATTTAGTTTTTTCCAGTTGGCTCAAATTGGGCAGTCATAATCCCTCCTTTCTGCTGTTGCTGAATGTGAAATATCTGAATTAATGAAGTCTCGTTTCGCTATCATATGATCTAAGCTGCCAAAATATTTACTTTCTCCCTGAGTGATGTACAAAAGAATGAAAATGTAAATCATCTACGTGCTCCTTCAAGCTCTACTTTACATATAAACTACTAACCTTGCTGCCTTCTACTTTCCAAGCTGTACACTGCAACACACAAAGAATGCTCAAATTCTGTCAAATTTAACTACAAGTATAAAGATAATCCTGGGCATGATGGGCTTTAGACCCACTTAAACTGCAAAAATCAGCTTAACCAAACTATCTGCTTATACTATATCTTTGGACTAAGTCCCTCAAATATATAGCTTTCAGCTCACAGGATAACCCAAAAGATATATTAGGAACTTGAATGAAACCATAAAGATTAGGATAGCTAAGACTTTAAAGTTCTTCTAATATTCATTTGAAAGTGGAATCTTTCCCTAATGGGAAAGGAGAGCTGAAAACCTAATAAAAAATACTTGTACTTTATGTCTCATCTAATGAACGATCCTGTAACAAATGTTAATAGTTAAAAAAGGCAAAAACCATTAAAGTGCTATTTCTCAGGCCCTGCTGTCATAACTCCATATCTTCAATGTAGCAAAAGCCAACTTAGTAACAGCAGATCTGGCCCACTGTGATTGTAAAGAAGTGGATAAGCATCTCATCAGTATTATGCAAGAGACTTTCCTTCACATTATCTCCATACTGTTACTTCCTTCCTAGTCTCCATGTGGAAATATTCCACAGTTTGGGATAAAATAATTTAGGTGCAAATAAAGAATTTATTGGGATCAAATCAAGGAGATGCCTTGGATTAACACACAATATACAGAAAAGGAGTCTTATCTCTTGATTCTTCTCTTCAGTCTGGAGGCATCTGGAGAAATGTGACTAGGACAAAAGAAATCTCATGGAGTTCAACAATGAGGCGTGCACAATTCTGCAGCTGGAATTAACTCCATTTTATTCTGCAGGCTAGGATCTGCCTCAACGAGCAGCAGTCCTGCTGAAGAGGAACAGGGGGTTATGGTGAACAGGTTCAAAATCAGCTGAGAGCGCACACTGAGATGGTGGGGGAGCTGGGCTTGTTTAATCCAGCAAAGAGGAGACTAAGGCATGGTCAGGAAGCTTGAAGTGTAGTTCAACTACTTGAAGGGTAATTGCAAAGATTACAGAGGCAGATCAAGTGGAAGCAAACAATATAAAAGGTGGAGACACCCATGAATCACCATTTTGGAGGTTCAGGAGAAATGTTTTCATCAGTGGTGCAATGCCAGAGCAAGCTGCACAGGGAGGTGCTCTAAGGTTCATCATTGGTAACCTCCAAGACAGCTAGATGCAATCACGTCTGACCAATAAATCAGCCTACAGACCTCCAGGGTCCTTTCCAACCAAATCCTCTGTATGTGATTCCTGCAACAGACATGCTAACCCACCTTCCTCCATTTGTAAAACCTTCATTCTCCCAGATAAATAGAGCTTTTATGGTATGTCACAGAGTTCTGACTGAGCACAGGTGTCTTTGAGCCTCTAAGGAAAACTTTTGATCAGAAATCTGTTTTCTTTGTGACAATCTGTGTTACAGATTTGTTTTGTTCTTCTTACCCTCAGGGTACTGGAAAGCAGAGAAATAAAAGATTGCATATACCAACACAATAAGAAAAAAAAATAACTAAGCATAGGGTAACTTCTGCTTTGAGCTACAGAAACTTTGTTTCATTTGAAAGAGGAGTTCTAGCTACAGAGCCAAAAATAATTTATTGAGTAGGGCTGCCAACAGACCTTTGCTTGCATAAATCTGAATGGAGGATGGGCCACAGGCTCAGCTGGTGCAAGTTCAGCATCTAGCAGTCAGTGGGAATATTGTGATTTACACCAGCTGAGATATGACTTTCTGTTTCTATTTTAATAAATCAGCTCAGAGAATAAATTTCTCCTAACTTGCCTGGCATGGTTCTATTGAGATGTTTAACCACACTAACACAATGACTATGTTTTTAGTGCAAACCACAAATGAAACATCCTCTGTGCCACATAAAGCACATCTTCCAGCTCAGACTGATTTTAGAGGTGCTAATTATATTAGTGTTGCAGGAACTACAGTAATTCACTTCTAAAATCCATTTAATTTCTTTTTAATTACTCATGTTTACCAATTCCTCTAGATTCGGAAAAGGCTCAAAATTGCAGTTAGCAAAGAGGGCTTGAAGCGGAATGATTAAGAACATCTGGCATATACATAATTATACCAGGCAATTTATTCCGCCTTTACCATTTCACTATAGCCGTGGTAATGAGGTAGAGCTGGATTCTATCACTTTTCTGAACATTTAGAAGTACCTTACTACACAGACAGTTTCACTGAAATGATTGGCAATAATTAAAGTGTATAACACCAAAAACTTGGGAGAAACAGTTGTAGAATCTTTCCCTTACTAAGTGGAGCTGCCAGCCCCAGATGTGTGATCAGCTTTGCCCATGAATGGATTCAGTCAAGTTTGAGTTTATCTGAAAAAACTATCTGAATATCACTAACTACAGCAAGTACCGTGAGCAGCTTGTTGTAGCGTAGGAAAAGTATGAATCGATACTAAAATCATGTTGATTCTGCCAAGATTTTGCCATTGGAAGAAAACAGAAAAAAAAAAATCAGATTATGTGACACCATACTATTTCAAGGATTTTTGAAGTTAAACATTTCATTCTTGCTTTAAAATGTTGTACGTTCCGGGAACATAGATGAGAAATTAAGTAAAGGATTTTACTTTCAAATCAAGTTCTACTTAATTTTTCTCTGTGGCCAACTTAAGAGATTTAGGTTCCTTGAAATTTGTGCAAGGCCGAATTTCCAAAGCAACTCAAGGAAGGGATGTGAGCTTCACACGTAAATTGCTGCCTCAATATGGCTTTCATTATGCAAACGGTGAGATTGGCTGATCAGGGTGACTCTTTCTGGCCAAGGGTCTATTAATTTTATTCCCTAACTACCATCTTTTTAGATCTCTTTATTCTTTGCAACCATTGACCAGGCACAATTCCTGGACAGTGCCATTAACCCTAGCATTACCAGCTTCTATTCCAAGGGTGATGTGACAACCTGGGAGAAGACAACTCCAGAGAATATTTCAGGATGGCTTGACCAGTGTCATGAGTAACCTTCAGACCCTGCTGACTGCAGAAAGCCTGACTACCTCTATACAAATTCTTAAAACAAAAAAATGAGCAAAAAATAATCGGTGAAAGGTAAGCTCCTTTCTTTGCAGTGCTTCACAAGAAATGTATCGCCAATTGCATTAATTTAGAGTCTCAACAGCCCAATTTGTAAACCAATAACATTCCTCCTGAAAATTCTGCATTATGGATTTCCATAAGACACGTAATGGAAAAATCTAGCCCTACCATACAGTCAGAACATCTTCAGCTGGAAGGAGACAAGGCTGAATAATGAAATTTCAAAGCAATAATAGTAGGTCTGAAAGTTTTGGAGTTCTCCAAAACCATGATTCAGGGTCACCACAGTTCACCACTCTGCCCAGTTGATGGAGGAACAGCTCATCCTCTTCACCTGGACTGGCCAGCTTTGGGAACACTTCATGTCTGTGCATCAGCAAGGGCTCAGAGGAGGTGGGCTAGTGCATCCTCACAGAATCCTCTTCCCCCATGAAACTAATTGCAAAAAGAGTGATGACCCAGGCCACCAGCCACCCAACTTTACTTTTAAGGATGGCACAATACACTTCGTATGCCACCTGTGACTGCAAGTAAGCAAAACTATAGGCAAGAAATATTTTCCAGTGGTAAGCAATATTCACCATTTCCTTGTGCTGTTTCTTCAAGTTCTTAGCCCAGGACCTTTCTTCTGCTGTCTCCTGTTGTTATCGTTCACTTGTTATTGACTCTTTGCTGCCATGTGGAACTGATTTCCTGTTTTCATTTAGCGAATCAGTCAATTCTGCTACAAAATTGACCCTTAGTTATTTTTCTTGTGGTTTTCGAGTGTCTTTTGCTCCATCTTCCTGTTTGTCCCTTTGTGCAGTTTCAAAGTACTTTACATTGGTATATACTACTCTTGTGAATACAAGTGACATTTTATTGAAGATTCAGCTTTTCTCCTGTGTTCTCTGTCTGCCAAATATTGAACCAAGTTATTTTGGAGACTACTGTTCGAATCCAGGCACTGAAAATGCATATGCTTCCTCCAGACAGACTTTATAGGATGCAGTCCAAACTTGATTTGAGTTGGCCCAGCAGCTTCCTCTACACAATAACATTAGCATTTCCCTGCATAAACTGAGTCTTAGAAAATTCATTGAAGAATGTTTTATTCTGAAAAAAAAGAAAAAAAAACCCAAACCCACACCATTTTTGTATGAGAGATGCATGTTCCTATCTCA
>NW_016690199.1:1068438-1110423 GCF_001604755.1 Lepidothrix coronata | reverse complement strand
CTTGGGAAGTTGGGAGGAGACACAGCTGACCCAAATTGACAAAAGGATATTCCAGATCATATGACACCGTGCTCAGTATATAAAGTGAGAGGAAGAAAGAAGAAGAGTGAGACATTTGGAATGCTGGTGTTTGTCTTCCTGAGTAACCATTATGTGTGATGTGGCCCTGCTCTCCCGGAGATGGCTGAGCACCTGCCTGCCCATGGAAAGCAGAGAATTAATTCCCTGTATTGCTTTGCTTGTCTGTGTGGCTTTTGCTTTCCCTATTAAACTGTCTTCATCTCAACCCATGAGTTTTCTAGCTTTTATCCTTCTCTGCCTGATCCCACTGATGGGGGAGTGAGTGGCTGTGTGGGCCTTGGTTGCTGGCTGAAGTTAAACCATAACACCAGCTTCTGTTGTTTAGTGAAGGGGAACAAAACATTGAGCAAGACGGTCACTGAGCCATTTCAGTGCAGGTGTATGCTGCATGCAAGGCCTGAAAAATAAAACACTTCCTTTAAGAGAAGCTGTTTTCGGTTGCTTATAGCTCTCCTATACTATCACTAAAATTTTCTGCTCTGAGAATTTGTATAAGGAGTGGTTGCTTAGGCTTTTTTTCTGATTTTGATTATTATGAGGTTTTTTTCTCTTCTAATTTCTTTTTAGGTAAAAAAAAGTGAAGAACAAAAGTTCGAGCTTTGAAACAAGAATAGAAGAGAACAGGAAACATATTTTCCTTTGCTGTCTTAAAATAATATTGGCAAGTGTTTTTGTTTAGTTTTGGTTTGCTTTGCTTAGTTTCAATAGAATCCATGTGCACACTGGAATTTAGTGCAGGTGTGCTCTTTGGGATCACAGCTCTGCCTTTTCCTGCTGCCATGAAAATTCCCCAAATTATAAGGCTCAGTTTGGTGGATTTTTTTTTTTATGAATTTGACTGTTAGTACTTCTGAGGGTGGAAGTCTTCACCTCAGAAGATTGCACATCTCTGACACATGTGATCCCTCTTGCACACAACTGGAGTGGAGCACTGGCCCTGTGGGGCAGCACATGCTGCAGCCTGCAGTGGTGAATGTGCAGCTGGGCTTTCTCTGCCATTACTGCTGAATCTCACTGTGTAGCAGTCAACTGAGTAAACACAAAGGACAAGATGAAGGGGATGAAAAACACCCAAAACATGAGGCAGGGGCAGGGATTGGGGGCAAAGAAAGGAGNAAAAAAAGAAAAAAAAACCCAAACCCACACCATTTTTGTATGAGAGATGCATGTTCCTATCTCAAATTCAGATTTCTTTCCATATATATATTGCCTGGGCATATGTTCAAATTTCTGCAAGGGAATTTATTTCATTCTCTTTCAAAGGCTGAACATAAAGATTCTTTTTTATTCTAGTGGTTGTTGCTTTCATTTGAAATGCTTTATTGACATATTTGTGTGCTTCTTACCGTATGCAAATTTTGCATCTATGGCCAAGTCATGATCTGATTCCTCCTCAGAGAGTCAAAGTGGCTCCTTGTATTTTAGTGGTGGAACCCCTGAATTAAATCTGTTTAATTGAGATGATATATTTAAGTCTGGCCTGCACAGCTTTAGTGACTGTTAATTTTCCTGGTTAACACAAAACTGCACCAGTATAAATGGCACCTTAAATCTTCCCTCCTGAAAATCACATTTTGGTCACCAGTTGTCAATCCATTGAGACAACTAAGATAATTTTCAGGATATGTCTGATAAAGGTGCTTGAGCACAGAACTATATTAGTTATTGTTACCATTGGGGTTTGGCTTTTCTGAAAACAATATTACCTTGGATACTTCTGGCTACAGTGTCAGTCCACTTGACAGTAGTTTTACATGAAGACGAGTCTCAACAGACCCATCAGCTCACCCTATTTTTTTGGAACTACAGTGTTGCTGTGAATAGCATAAGATGAAAGACATGAAAAGAAAAGAAAAAAAAGGTAAGAAGGTAAAAATAACTGAACTATGTAGCAAACAAGGAAACTCACAAATTAGCTGGTCCAAAGATTTTATTTCTATGAATTACTTGTTTTCCCAGGTCTCAGATAGCCCATTTCTTACCTTGTGTAAGTACAAACACGCCATTTCTGTTCACACTAGCTACAATGAAGACAGAATGAAAGCTTTAGCCCTGAACAATGGCAATTTCCATCCTTTCATCAGATTTACATACAACCTTTATGATGGTATAAATCAGTGTTGGTGTCAAACCCTGTTGAGGTGTGCTGCTTTTGGCTGGATAGAATTAATTTTCTCCACGGTGGCTTGTGTGGGGCTCTGCTTTGGATTTGTGCTGGACACAGGGTTGGTAAAACAGAGATGTTTTTGTTATTGCTGAGCAGGGCTTACACAGAGCCAAGGCCTTTCCTGCCTTTCGTATGGCCATGCTGGGGAGGGGGCTGGGGGTGCTTGGGAAGTTGGGAGGAGACACAGCTGACCCAAATTGACAAAAGGATATTCCAGATCATATGACACCGTGCTCAGTATATAAAGTGAGAGGAAGGAAGAAGAAGAGTGGGACATTTGGAATGCTGGTGTTTGTCTTCCTGCTGAATCTCACTGTGGAGCAGTCAACTGAGTAAACACAAAGGACAAGATGAAGGGGATGAAAAACACCCAAAATATGAGGCAGGGGCAGGGATTGGGGGCAAAGAAAGGAGTAGATGAGTTTATGAGGAGGTTCCAGCAAAATGGCAGAATGGAGAAAGAATAAAGAGACAAGGCAGGGTCTGAACTTAGGAGAAGGGGATAAGACAGGATTGAATGATACAATAGAAAAAAAGAGAAAAAAAGACCACATTGGAGATGTAGACCTGAAGAGCTCAGCTCATAAATAGAAAAGCAGAAGGATCTATTGAGATTTCCAGGGAAAAACAATGATGCTTTGGAAACTTAGATTAGAATTCTCTGTGTCCTCAGATACCCCAAAAACGGTCACATTACTTCAGTAATAAACCTGGTTAGTGAGGAACAATATAGCAGCAATAAAAACAGCTTGAAACTACACTTTTTCCAGCAAGGGGACAAGAATGGTGTCCATTCAGGTACTGGAGAAGTCAGGAGGATTAGAGGGTGATCAGTCACTTAAAGACCAAATCAGAAAAAGTCTGCAAAAACGCACTTTGCACAACCTCTTTAAAGGTGGCAGTTAATTTCTGGGTGTATAGCCCTTCACTTGATGATGTTCCTGGAAAATGATAGTTTTCTTGGTAACAAATGATTGTTTAGTGTAAGAGTTTTTGAAACACTTGAGGGCAATTGCTGTCCACAGACTCTAAGTGAGCCAAATACCAAGATGTACTAAAAATCTCACCCTTATTTTACATAAGTTTTCCTAAGGGAAGAAAGGCTCCTTAAGATATAGAAGATCAGCAGTCTCAATGAGACTATACTGAGGTAGGAAATAAAACAGGAAAAAAAAAAGAAGAAAATCTGAAACTTTCTTTCCCTAAGAAATGCAATGTATAGTTACTTTGGGACCCTTGGTATTGTAAATCCATCTCACACTGCACTTGAACTTGTTCCATTTAAGAATTAGCTGATAATGCAATTTTCTTTCTGTATTTTTCCTCTCAGTTGATGAATAGAAGTAAGAAAGTCTTTATCAGTAAATAACAAAGCAATTATTTTTTAACAATTTCAATTTCTTAGTTGAAATAAAAAATGAAACTATTATTTCTTCCTTAAGTTCTTTACAGAAAATCAGCACACCCTGTCTCTGAAACGTGATATGTGTAGCTCATAGGCTTTTACTTCTAGCCACAGCAAAAAGACCTTCCTTCCCTCTTTTGCCATTGCTACCTCTTGCAGAGATAGTAAATGCTTTGACTTCAGTAACTGATAACCTCATGTCAAGGTGGGATGAATGACTATTCACCTGAACTGTGGATAGCACAGCTTTTGTTTGAATCTCAAATTCTTCCTAATTAAAATACTTCCTAGTTTTTTCCTTTCTATTGGAGGGGTACTGCCTGCAAGTACCCAAACTGCAAGTGGCCAGGCTGATGAAAGAGGACACGGACGTGGTGCAGCACAGCACATTTCAAACATACCATCAGTCATGTTAAACCTGCCATTTTTGGAGGGATGAGATCTGTAAATATACTATTAAACTCAGCTGAATTGATGTTGTTGGTTTAAACAGTAAACCCAAAGAAGCTCTTCAAGTTATTGATTTCTGCAATGCATTGTATGCATTTACGTAAATCTAATTAAAACACTGTGCATAACCCAATTACGAGCTATTCCCTTACAGCAAGTTTTATATTTATCTAAGCTGGGCTGTGCCAGCTGTGAGACATAACCCTGGATTTGCAAATAGCTATTGTGTAACAGCTGAAGTGGTCAGAGAAATACACTGAGGATTTTGTCTTTTTCCCAACGGATCATGTACTTGTGGATCAGGATCTCTTTTTGCTTTATCAGGTTGCTGAGTTGTACTTCACTGACATTTTTGTGCTATCAGATTGCTCAGGACAAGTTAAAAACTTTAATAAGATAAAGTTGCAAAATTAAAAACCAAGCAGCTGAGAGGCTGAGGGACAACAGAAAACCCTCACTTTGTATTCTACTAGGAAGTGGGGAGGCAGGTCTGAAGAGGTGATATTAGCACTCTGAGTTGCTCTTCAGGGAAGGCAGTCTCCCTCCACTGGGAATATAACAGCACTGGTAACACAGAGGACTGTCCTTCAAATGCAAGGGTCTAGAGAAGTTGCCCAGAAAAGTTGTGGATGCCTAAGCTCTGGAAGTGTTCAAGGACAGGTAGGATGGGGCTTTGAGCAACCTAGTCTGGTAGAAGGTGTCTCTGCCCATGGCATGAGGTCAAAATGAGATGATCTTTAAGATCTCCTCCAACCCAGGCCATTCTATGACTCTGAGTCTGTTGCTAGATTCTCTGAATAACCTTACTCCAGCCTTTAGGCTGAATAAAGAATCATATTTATATTTTAATTGGGATTGTACCAATGTTCATCAGAATTCCCCTGACACCCCATAAATGCAGGCCCATCATATGAATAATAGTGTCAGAAAACTCTGCAGGGACCAGCTCTTGCCATTTTCAACCAACACTATGCAAGGAAATCTTCCTATAATAGTTCTACACCATGTTTGTGACAGTAATAGACTGTGTAATTTTTTGTTGCATTGGATGTATTATAAGATTCAGGGGGAGAAAATGGTACATTCAACTTTTCTTTCCAGTAGACCAAGCCCTGAACCTCCTTGTCCTCTCCAAGAGGACTTTAAGAAGTACCCTCACTCAAGGCTCAAATCCATGCTCTCCACAGTTTATGAAGAAGAGATAACACCAAAGAACACTTCCTAAACCTGGGAAAAGGCAGAAGGAGGATAAATCTGGTAGAACCATATAAAAGAAGGAGCAGTGAAGTAGGAAAGCCCAGTTAGGCATATGCAGAGGTAGAGAGAGAAGAGGAAAAGAGAAGACAGGGAGGTAGAGGGTGGTACAGAGCCAAGGGACTGTGAGCAGAGCATGACTTGGATAGCACAGAGTGACAGTGGGAAGAAAGGACCTTAGACTTCCTCCAGTGAGTTACTTGCTGTTTCATCCCTCTGAGGCAGGAATAGATGCTGTTGAGTGGAAAGCCCAGGCAAATTCTCACCTATGACTCTCAATAAAATATTTTTCCTTTCCTTTCTCTGTTTCCTGGATGTCAGAGGCTCCTAGGGACGGCTCAGCTGGTCGGTAGCTTAGTACCTACCCCTACTCAATTAGAACTTTCCCAAGCAACACTTCAGCTCCCAGCACAGTGCCTGCAGAGGCAAAGCTGCTGCTGCAGAGCAGCATGACAAGTACCAGCCTCTCCTCGTGCGACCTTTAAGCGTAGGCTTGGTACAGTGCTGCAAGCATTCCCTGGGGCAAATGAGATTGACGTGGCAGCTCAGCACATGTACTACCCAACTCCAGGATTTCAAACTACATGCTCCTTCCTTCCAGTCGGAGACAAGTTTATGAGCTTGAGCAGGCAATAAAAGCTCCTCTCCATGCTAACGAAATGTCCAAGTCCTAATGGATTAGTAGTTTTCATATCAGATTATATATGCATTTTTGCTGATAAAGGCAGAGAAGTCACTCCTATTAGGCTTTCAGATTCTGTTAGCAAAAATACATCTCAATAGAACAGAGTGCCTATGGGATGTAAACAGGACAGAAAAGGCACTAACACATGATGATGGACTGCTCAAAAACTGTGCTTTCTTCCAACTGGCCAGAGCAGAGTCAGGCAATGTGCAGAAATCTATTGCTGATGTAAAGAAACCCTGTAGGCACTTTTCTGGAAGACCATGAGTAGCCACACTCCCTGAAGCTGTTCTGCAGCCATGGTCTGGCATGGGGTCCCTGGAGCCAGGAAACATTTTTCCACTCACTTCGAAGAGTTCAGGCACTTCTGATACCAGAAGCTACTCCACATATCTCTTTGTGAATCTTCTGAAAGAACGTTGATCCCAAACTCAACCAGTAACTTTCCAGCCTAAAAAACTGCAAGCAGCATTCTGGGATAAAACACCAACACCATCCAGGCAATTCAACCAGAAAGCTGCTTAGGCCATGTCTGTGCTGTTAAAGGAAACAGCCTCAGACACCAAGTCCGAGTGGAACCAGCTGGCTCACAACTATCCTGTTTACAGCTCACCTTTTTGGTCCCGAATTTGTCTGGAAATGAGTTGGACAGGTCAACAACAGAGTTGAAGAGTGAATTACCAGCTAAGCGATGTCAACAATAGAAGTCCAGCCCTTAAGCTGGTTCCCTGCCTTTCATTTAGCAGCACAGATGTTCCCTAAAACCCTGACAAGGGGTAAGACATTGCTGTGTGGTTGGACTACTCTGTGATGCTGGAGAGCAAAGTCCATGCACAGGGTGGTGGAACAATGGTGGCACAATGTAGAACTGCTGTAAGACTCAACATGCAGGAGCAAATTCCTGGCTGCAGATCCCCTGCCTGTGGATCCTCTGCCTGCAGTGCTCCATAGGTGCTCAAATGCTGAATCTCAGAGCCTGGAATGCCTTTCTTGGGTACCTCCTCCTTCCCATTCCTTGTCACCCATCCTGTTGTGCTTTGTAAGTGTGTTAAAGCCTCTGCACATGCCAAACATTTGGTGACTCTTCTGTGGAAGCAGTTTAATGTACAGGACAAAATTGACTCAACCAGAGGGTACTTCGATGACATTTTGTACACATGACTGCTTTTTTTTTTATTATTATTATTTTTTACCTTTCGGAGACGTTTCCATTTGCTATTTCGGACCTTAATATACTGATGCCATTTTCCATTTCAATCAGTGCTGCTGCTTGTTCCCCCACTTCCATTTCTGACTGAGTCTAAGGTAACTTTTAGAAAGGAAGGAAAAGAGATAGATGAATTATGGCATTTGAAGTCAGAGAAAAAAATTCTGAAAGGAAAATGTAATTAAGAAATAAATTGAAAAATGGAAGCACCTGTGATACAGTGACCAGGAATGACTATTTTAGGGGGGGAAACCATCACAGGCAGCTTAATTCCATTTCATTCTGTTGCTTTGGGATTTGGACTGTTTGTTCATTTATTTGGATAAATGGTAAGTCTATTCTATTTGCACTGTTAGATATAATGAGAATTATTTTGCATTTAATTAAAATACTGACACATTCCCAGCGATAGAAAAGTTTCCATTACTTTTCAGAAAGAGCTAGGTCATTTGATTTGTAGGACATAGTTATTAACTGCTCAGCGAATACCTGGAATAGAAATAGTTTTACCTCTTGGGAAAAGCACTACTGCTCCTGTGAAAACAGGGGTTTCAAAGAGATTGAAATGTCTAGAAGAAATTCAAGGTGGGAAGGGAAAATTCACAGAAGGGTGACTGTAAAAATGGTAAAGTGACATTTTGAGTGTCATTTGTATCAGTCATTTTGGTCAATGACTGATACAAATGTAATTGCACAAGGAACCATGAGTACACTGGGACAGGAAGCACTGCTGAACCTATATAAAGTGGAATGAAATGCAATAAAAATACTGTTATGTGAAAAATGACATTAAGGGACTGAGCCAAAGCTTCCCACAGTCTGAATTTGCAAGGTATAAAAGAGAACCTTTTCTTAAGTGAATTTGCTGCTTTTCCAGTAGTGTTTAAAGCTGCTACATTGCTATGGGAGGGGATGAGCAGAGCAGGAGACAAATCCAAAACTGACTCAAAGTCCAAAATTACAAGTCAAAAAAGTTCTGCTCGACAGCAATCCTGTGCTATCATTCCCTTCCAGCTACCTTCTGGCATTTCTTCTTCTGTCCTCCTGATATTTCTTTTTCTGTCCAACAACAAAGCTACTCTTCCCAATACCAGGCTTCTCATTCCTACCAGAGACTGAGTATCTAGAAATCAGGGAGGGAGGCAGCAGCTCTCTCTGGAAATGCCTACTCTCTTCAGAGCTACACCTAACAAACTTACAGAATGAGGTCTATTTTTCTGGTCATTTTTTAAAAAATAAAGTAATTTCATTTTTCAGAGCTTTTGGCACCTGGAACAAGACAGGAACTGGAGAGTTGCCATAGCTATCTCAGTGCTACAAAGGAAGAAACAGGTCCCTTCATCTCCTGTTGGTCTCAATCATTACTATATGATAGAACCATTCAGGAAGTACCTTGATATGATGGGAACAGACTCTATCCTGGGATACTGCATGAGCATTAGAGCTTCTCTCTAGCCCCTCACACTTGCAGGTCCCACTCACAGGACCTGGGAGCAAGGTCCCATAAAAGATCTTGTCTAATAACACAGAAGTGCATTTCTTGGATGGGTCTGGAGCCATCCCATTACCACAGAGCATTAAACCCTGCCACTACTTTTTCCAAAAGTTGGAGGAAAAATATGTCACTGCTGAACAAATCAGGAGTATGAATATAAAAAGTACTATAAGTAATCTCAACTCACAATTTCTTAGCAGCATTTTCAGTATGCTGTTCACTTATTTAGTAATACAACCTTAACAGCTGAAAAAAGGTTGGAGCTGCCTAATCTCACCAGAGCATCACAAGGGAAACCAGGGAAATGGATGAGATGACATTAATCTAGTTACTGAGTTTATGAAATCTAAAGTACTTGTTAAAAGTAGAGATGAAAATTTTAAAATTGCTGCAATTAATTGTTACCAGAACTCTGAGACTTTGAGACAGCAACAACCTGCATAAAGAATAACTGAGATGAATTTATAGCATTTATTTTGTCTTGAGCTTCCATGAAAAACATGCACACAGTCTTGTTAGTAATACATCAGACTTGGTAGGGATCTAGAATGGTCTAGACAGCAAGGTTTCAAGTGCTGGTGTCTCTACCTCCAGAGCTGGGCAGTTTATTGTGGGTGTGGAAGTTTTTCACACAGCAGCTCTGGGAATTACAGCAATTGAAAGTTTCGTGAAAGTGTTTTTACACCAGAGAATTACATTTTAGCAGACTGAAACCACACTGTGAGCATAAGGATGTGAGGGAAAAAAAATCAAATGCCAAACCAACACACAGAAATATTTTCTAAACAAATATTTCAATATCGTTGCAACCAAACAGGATCACAGACTCACAGAATGGATGAGGCTGGAAGAGATCCCTGGAGACCATCTAGTCCCACACAGCCAAGAGAAGAAGGTCTCAAGAAGGGTCTCCTAGAGCAGGTTGCTTAGGGCTGCTCAACTACCAGGCCTGTTGTTTCACCCATTCCCCCAGAACATGACCAATCTGCATTTTACAAAAGTTCTCAGATGCTTCTGAAGTTAACACTGATGGCCAGGACTGTGGATTTGCTAAGATTAGAATATGAAGTTTATTCGAATAGGCTCTGTTTCAGTGTATTTAGGAACATATTGGCCTATGCCAACAGTCTGAGGAAATAGAGAAAACCTGAGTTATTTTATTAATTTGTTTCCCAAATATTTGACCCAGTGGAGTCATGGGGACACGGTATTCTTTGATGGACTGCACGAGGTAGGTGCACAGGGTGGACACATTTGTGAATGTTCATTTTTAGTACAGTAACATGGATCAGTACCGAGCTCTTACCACAGTTCTGTACATCTCAGTCTTTGGGGGTGTGCAGAGCAGTCCAAGGCCAGTGCTCTGAAGGGAAGATACCAATTTCTTCACATGACCAGTTGATATCACTATGCTAATAAACTTGCTGAAGTACACTTCTAGGCAATAAACAAAGGTTCTGAGAATGAGGTGTCTGAAAATGGGAACACAAGATTCCAAATGAAGTACTATCAAAGGTCATATGTGTTTGTTATAAGTTTGTCTACTGTTCCTGTAAACTAGTGTTGACAACTGTTAAATTACTTACACATACACAATCTTTCTTGCCCATAGAATTGCAAAATCAGAGGATCAATTAGGTTGGAAAAGACCTCCAAGATCATCAAGTCCAACCTTGGACCAACCACCACCTTGTCAAGTAGACCAGAGCATTAAGTGCCATACCCAGTCATTTCTTGGACACCATCGGGTTTGGTGACTCCACCACCTGCCTGGGCAGCCCATTCCAATGTTTGACAACTCATGAGGAAATTCTTCCTAATGTCCAACTTGAACCTCCCCTGGTGCAGCTTGAGGCCATTTCCTCTCATCCTGTGCCTAGTGGCCTGGGAGAAGAGTTGCTATTTGGATGCCCAGATTTGAAGAGACATCAAAGATGCACAGATGTTTCTGGATTACCCTTGTACAAATAAGATTCCATTAGCAATCCAGTGTCACTAGTCCCCTTGGAAGTTTTGGCCAAGCCTTAGATTTTTCTCGCCCTCTGCAGCTTCATTCCTCACTGACATAGAAAATTTCATGTTTCCCATGTGTGTGAAACACCAGCCCTGACAACTAAGGCAAGATTCCATATTTCCTAATCTATCCAGTCCAAAGTAAAGTGAGTTATTGTTCCCCGACAGCATTTTTCATACATCAGCATGACCTGAAATAGATTCACATGAGCAGGGCCTTGCAGTCTCTCCTCTCCCACTGTCCATTTATGTACTGTTGGGACATTGATTTATTTGTGACAGAAACCTTTATCCTGAAACTTGTATATATTGGTTTTATCTCCTGGTATTCACCAGCCAGGTGGTCTTGCATGGAAATAGATCTCTCTGTAAAATAAATGTTAACCCAGGATGTTTTCAATCCCAGAGCTTGTTGAAATATTTGAGCCTGAAGATATTTTCCTTGTGGTTTCATTGAAAGTGAAATGCTTCTCTGGATACTGTTTTCGAACTATTATTAGATTTAAAAAAAAGTAAATGACTTATTGAGGTTGTCCCATTTTGTTTTGAAAATGTCACAAGAGATTTGTTCTTACTTTAATCAAAGCAAAATGAATAAGCCACATTGAACTATATTTATAAATTATTTTATATTGGTTTTGATGTCTTTTTGGCATTTGAGTAGTTCCAAATTTAAACAGTTTGGAACCTCAGTTATCCAAAATTTTTAAGAACAGAATAGATTCTTCTTCTTGCTTGCCTTTCAACATTTGTATTTATCACAGAAAGAAAATAGCCAGCCAAGTGATATAAATGTTGGACACTTGTTCTCATTTATGAAATGTTTTACTTGGACACCACACAGTTTCACCCAGGTAAGAAGCTCCTCCTTGGCAGGGTAGTCTAAATGGATACAAACAGGCCAATTGCACTCCTTATTCGGTGTAATCAACTGAAGACAGCAGAAACTCACTCCTTGTGCTTGAGGACTGCCTAAAACTGCTACAGGTACCTCATTTGTGATTTGTTGTGCCTTATCAGCTATCACTCTTCCTGCCCTGCCCCTCCATTCTTGGCTAGAACTGGAAGGAGCCGTATGGTATTTCTGTGAGGTCTGATGGGTGAGAGGCTCGACACAGCCTGGTAATCTGCATTTTCAGCCCAGAAAGCCGACTGTGTCCTGGGCTGCATCCCCACAGTGTGGGTAGGAGGGCAAGGGAGGTGATTCTGCCCCTCTGCTCTGCTCTGGTCAGACCCCACCTGCAGTGCTGCATCCAGCTCTGGGGTGCTCAGAACAAGAAGGGCATGGAACAGTTGGAGACAGTGCAGCAGAGACCACCAAGATGATTAGAGGGAAGGAGCACCTTTCCTACAAGGAAAGGCTGAGAGAATTGGGTTTGCTCGGCCTGGAAAAGAGAAGGCTTAGAGCTGACCTAATTGCAGCCTTTCAGTACCTGAAGGGAACTTACAGGAAAGATGGACAGAGAGAGAATTTAGAAGGGCATGGAGCACCAGGACAGGGGGGAATGGCTTCAAGCTGAGAAAGAATAGGTTTAGATTGGATATTAGGAAGAAATTCTTTACTGTGAGGGTGGTGAGGCACTGGAACAACCTTGTCAGAGAAGTTGTGGCTGCCCCATCCCTGGGTAGTGTTCAAGGCCAGATTGGATGGGGCTTGGAGCAACCTGATCTAGTGGAATGTGTCCTTGCCCATGGCAGGGTGGTTGGAATTAGATGATCTTTAAGGTCCTTTCAAACTCAAACCATTTTAAGATTCTATGATTCCATGCCTCCTTAAAGAAATGTGTCAGAGATGTAGAACCTCTCCATAAACCTTCAAGGATGATGAAGTGATGCACTTAATGCCAATAACTGTTCATAACAAATCTACCTCTACTCAGTAGCTGAGATCCTGCTTTCTTTTCTGCATAAGCCCCAAAACCTGAGTGTCTGTATGCACACCATGAAGTTTTCTGCAGAGCCCTTTGGTAATGCACTGTATGGAGCCACAACTTGGAGGCACCATCCACAAACACATGTTGCTGCATTACTGAGTTACATCATGTTATATCTGCAACAAGGGGAGGAGTGTCAGCAAGAGGGACAAGCTTGCAGGTTTCTGCTCCCACACCAAGCAATCCAAACTAAATTTTTTGTATAGTGAGTCTGTCTGTAAATTTGGGCTAGCCGTGACTCCTCCAAGAAGACAAAGAGCATAAAGATGTCTACATAGGAGACAAACACCTTTTGGACATTTTCAACTTCTTTATTTTCCATGGGAACCAAAAGCTGGAATATTTTTAAAGATCAAGATGTAAGTATGCTTGAGATAGGCAGGCAAAGTGTCCTTCATGCTCTTATCTATGGAAGGTGATGTCTTGAATATTACAGTTTTTCTCTTTGGGGGCATTTCTAGATTTGTCTACCTATGCCACTGCTCAGATCCATTTCCAAAGTTATAGACACCAAAGAAATGAAAGAATAAGAATATAATTATAATAATTAAATCCCTTAGGGAGGTACCTTTAGAGATAGACTACTTTCCAGCACCATACTCTCTAGTTTGCTAGTATTTGCAGCTCTCTATTGCTTTATAATCTTAGTTTCCACAAATACTGTGCAGATATCAGTGATTTATTCCTGTAATTATTGTGATCTTGAAGTACCAAATGGAGTGTACTGTTCTGTGCTAAACATTGCAAGTTAGATCCCACTGGTCAGAAAGGAGAAAAGTAGCACCACTGAAGTCTATCTAAAGCATATTTCATCCCTTGCTTGGCAGTCCATCAAACCAGATAGTCTACAAGACGAGGATGAGAGGAGGAAGCACATGCAATCCATCTTCTTTCAGTGTAAGCAGTGCATGCAAGTTATTTATATAGCATTTTAAATTGTGTCCCTTGGTCCATTGCTTAAATATGAGTGCTGACAACAATTTGGAGGCACAGGAAACTTTGCTATTTCATTGCAAATCAGAATGAAACCTTTAAGTATTTTAAGAAATCATGAAAATAATTGGTAAAGCTACTTTCTCTTTTTTGCAGTCAGACAATTGGGTTCCAATGCACCCAGAGTTGTGATAATGGTGTAAACTGACATAAAGTAAAAGCTTAAGAAAAACAACAGAGATAACAACTGCAACCTACCAAAACATTGTTCAGAAACAGAAACGATAGAACCATCTGTTCTCATAGAAAAACATGTTTGTAGATTTTTTGTTAGAAGTATACATGAAAATGTATTTATTTGCTTAATTCAGGACTCCTGACCTAATAGTGGGTTAGGTGACAACCCACTGTAATCCTGATAAACAATGAAAAGCAAAAGTCATCCAGGCAGTGTGTCTCTGGAGCCAATGTTCATCAGAGCCAGAGCATGCCAGTGTTCTCTTTTCTCCCATCAGTTTAGCAACCTGAAGGAAAGTGGGTTTGCATTTGCCTGACAAGTTTTCCATGACCCTAGGTGAAAATGGAAGCACAAAAGGAGAAATTAATTCCCTGGACCTCAGCTTAACAAAGTGATTCTTCACAGGTTCAAAGTGGTTCTGCAACAGAACCATGCGGAAGGTGTCCCCTTGACACCTGCCCTTAAGATATTTGTATGTTAAGATTCCCTCTTGGTCTTCTCTTCTCCAGGCTGAACAGGCCCAGCTCTCTCAGCCTTTCTCATGAGAGGTGCTGCAGTCCCACTGCCATCTTTGCAGTCCTCCTCCACCAGACCTGCTCCAGGAGCTCCATGTCTTTCTTGTACGGAGAAGCCCAAAACTGGACACAGCACTCCAGCTGTGGCCTCACCAAGGCTGAATAGAGGGGCAGGATCACCTCCCTCAACCTGCTGGCCACACTCTTTCTAATGCACCCCAGGATACCAACAGGTACACTGCTGGCTCATGCACAGCTTGTTGCCCGCCAGGACCCCCAGGTCCTCCTCTGCAGAGCTGCTTTCCAGCAGGTCAGCCCCCAGCCTGTACTGGTTATTCCTGCCCAGATACAGGCCCCTGCACCTGCCTTTGCTGAACTTCTTTAGGTTCCTCTCTACCCAGCTCTCCAGCCTGTCTGGGTGTCACTGAATGGCAGCACAACCTGCTGGTGCATCAGTCACTCCTCCCAGCTTTGGACAATCAGCAAACTTGCTGAGAGTACACTCTGTTCCCTCCTCCAGGTCACAGGACATGGCTACACATCAGGTGTAGCACACTCACGTTTACATCTGAAGGTGGGTACATCCCTCTGCCCTTTGCTGCACCTGGACATAAATCCAAACATCACTGCTTTAGCTCAGTTGTGCTGCGTATTGGATCACCAGCTACCCATAATTATTCCTCTCATTATCAACAATTACAGTGCATTTTCCTTTCCATTTTCTTTTCTTCATCTATGTTTTCACTTGCATTAACTCAAAAAACTCTTGGGTTTAAATCTGGTCTCGAAGAGCTGTAATTCAGGCAGCACTGTAAATCAGGCGTCTATGTTGGTGTAACAGTCACGTAAATGAGATTGGAAGAGACTTGGAATTTCATTCTGTTGAAAGAAGGCTCTTTGCTTTTTCAGTAAGTTAACTTAGCCTTCCTCCTGAGAGATGACCACACTCAAATATGAATCCACGAGGTAGTGGAATGAGCCTGAGCAACATGCAGCAAACTCTGAATGCAAAACAGCCACAAGCAGCTCTCCCAGCAAGCCAAAAACCTGAATATCTGTACTAGCAATAGTTAATGTTCTATTGAACACCTCTGAACTGTGATGAAGCCAGCCTCGAGAAGAGGCTTTGGATAAAATCACAAATTAAAATGAAAGATTGTGGCATAGGTTCACAGCTGTGTTTCATGTCCATGCTCATTTAAAGGAGGCAGACTTGAAGGCGGTTGTGGAAAGCAATTTATTTGCTAGATGTACTCTGGCTTTCCACCCAGAGGCATCAGGGTAGTTCATTAGGGTTGAGGATATATGGCAACTCAGTTGCAGACATTTACCTTCTAACTTCTCATATCAAATTCTTGCCAAAACTTCGTATCAACACATATAGTCAATTAGTGGGGATAGAGTGCAGGAAATGCCATCCAGATTTCTCCCTGCATTGATCAAACTCAGCCGAGTGTTGCTCCACACAAGTCCCCCTTTCCAAGCAAAACTCCATTAGAATTTCAGAAACGGATGTGTCCAAGAGCCACATTAATTACCCTGTAACGGCACAGCACAGCCTTCCAGTGTGCTGCAAGCTAATGCCTCACAGCTGCAATGCAGGATGCACAGGGAGCTACTTGAAGATCTCCTGGCTGTCTCTCCAGTGACATGGGAGTGCAAAAAGTAGAACTAATATAAGTAGTTAAAGTGAGAATTAGGATCCTGAGCATAATAAAAACAGGTTCCCTCTAACTGCCTCCCATCTCTGTAGCTCAGGATGTGACCTGCACAATATTCATCACATTGCACATGTGACAAAATAATGTATTAGATTTGGGAAAGAACGGACGACACAAATGGTGCTGTGATATTCTGTACACCTTACAGTGCTGTGGAGGTTCTGTGATCCTTGTCCTTCCCTGAAATGGCCCATGGCTCTCATTATGCTTCTACATGAGCCCAGAGTCCATCCATCCTCAACGAGATACTGCTCTCCACAAAGGGTGCTGGGCTGAGGTGCACCCCTACTAAACTGTCTTTATAATCAAGAACTTTGGGCCATAAATCTCTGCACTCTGGGAGAAACACAGGCTGGAAGCAACACTCGGAAACCACCCCTGAAAGAGGGAGCTTTCAGGAGGAGCAGTTTGCAAATGGTGTTTCCCTTTTCATTTGTCAGAATCAGATTTCTGTGTTGATTATGTGCTTGACACAAAGATAGATCTCAGTAATTAATATCTTGTGTCAAGCTCATCTTACAGCGTTGAAAGAAGTAATCTGAGAGTGTCACTGTGATCCATTTGAACTATTGAACTTCATATCGTTTTCTGCAGGATCACTGTATTTACAGGGCAGAAAGCACTGAAAACCTCCTATTTGTTTTCCTGCGAAGTTTCCAGGGGCACACAACTGCACAGATTCAATTTATAAAGGATGTTTGAAAGCCAGGATACCACTCTAAAGTAAAGCACTATGAACATAACAGATCAGTTATTTTTTTAAAAGGAATACATATTCTTTCTGTTCCCTCTGGACAATCTTCTTGGTACCCACTTTGCTCCTTACCTTTGGCAGTGTTGCTCTTCTTGGACTCCAAATACTGCTCACATTTCCTTGATCTCTTTTAATGCCCACAATACTAAACGTGGTCAACGTATTTGTCCCTAAAAAGCATATGACAGAGCATCTCTTCAACCCTTTCATGAAATGCAGCCTCTGCAGTGCAAGAACAGTAAAGGCAGCAAGAAACCATGTAAAAGTCTGTTCCTGTCCTTTAACAAAACATCTGAGCCAAGTAAGTCTCATGCTCAGGAGAATATCCTACTTCCCATATTAGGAATTAAAGTAGTTTTAGAAGGCAGAAAGTAAATGTAAAACCCTGCAGTGAATCAAAAGAGGGAAGAGTGAGGGCAATGGGCACTATAGACTAAAAAGTCTGGCACCATGCCCTTCAGAAGTCATAGAAGATGAGGATGAAAGCAATGGGAGAGAAGAGATGTTTAATAAACTAAGGAGACCACTGGTTTCCTGACACCTTGCTCTCTGTTGGTTGGCAAAGCTCAGCTGGATGAGGTCAGTCCACAGTATCCCCATTTTCAGCCAGACACAAAGGGAATTTTCTTCCTTTGCCACAACTTTCTAAGGAGTTGTTGAGTGCAGCTGCCTCTCTTTGGCTGCAATAGTTTCATTATTATATTTTCTTAGAACTTGGTACATTAGTTTCTGAATAGCTTGTCTTTTTGCCACATGATGTGTCCATCTCCAAATATGCAGAAACAGGGTGAGACTTCCAGACAATCTCTAGACCTAACCTGATCCTGACAGGGATGGAGATGGATGGGGATCACACTTCTTTTATCTTTTTGATAAGAACCTGCAGGTGACATCCAGGCAACCTAAATTCTACCCAAGTCCCAGAAACGTTGCAGCCTGTCTGTTCTTCAGCAGTGGTTAATCCTTGCATCTCTACCATGTCCCCTGAGGTGGCCAGAAGGTTTCCTGTGTGTCCACAAGAAAGGGCAACACTTCCTTGACTAAACAATGGTGTTTCAGCCTCCAAAGCCTCAAAATTTTATGCTTGGTGAAAGATACACTCAGTAGGGCACTTGCCTCAACAAACAGTCAGAGGACCTGTCCTGAAATAACCTCAGATGCAGATCTTTGTCTTGAAGGGGGTTCAGTCCATCTCAACTGCCTGTGTAAGAGCAACAGTGATATGGTTTGAAGCTGGCTCCCTTCCACCTCCCCAAACCTCACCACAAGACTCCCCCCACCCCAAACCAAGGGAGAAAGAGGAAAAAAAAAAACCAAGAGAACTGAAATGAGAGAGAGGCAGCTAAAGCAATATATATATAAATGTATTTACACTTATATTACATTTATATACAATTGAAATATATGTACAATTCAAAAGGAAAAGGGAAAGGGAAGGGGGAAGGGAAAAAGGAACGCAAACAAAGTAAAATACACACGATCAATAGCCCAAGATCTAACAACTAAAAGAATTAGCAAAAGAATATCTTACTACTCTCCTTGGGACAACAGAAAGTCATGCTGGAATGACCGCCGGCAATCTCTGTCTCCCAAGGTCGGCAAGGCCTTACCAGGCCTCACTCCCCACCACAACAGACTCAACAGCAGGGAAACCCACACCTCAAAGCCGCCAGAAGGAAAGAGGGCTGAAGGCCTTTCCTCCTTTCTTCTTATAGCCCGGCTTATGTAAAAATTGTAGGGAATACCGGGTAAATCTGGGCCCTTCCTCGGTTACAAACTAGTCCCAAGGAAGGCCCAGACTAAACTACCACAACCAGAGACATCTGGCTACTGTGGGATGGTGCTGCTGGGTGGGTGAGGATGGAGAGTCATTTACTGCCTTTCCTGGGACATGGAGTAGCCAGGAGAACAGGAATTGCAGGGCAGTGGAAGAGCAACTCAGATGCCTGTGCATGGTCTGGAGCTGATCAGGTAGGATTTTCTCCTGGCTTCACTTCACCCAGGCTGTGAGGGCCTCATGTTGGATGCTGGCAGCTGAACTACATCTGTGGTTGGTGCAAGGACAAACTTCACCTCTGCTCAGGAGAGATGGGCCCATTGAACCAGTCGAGGGCAAAACACTTGCATGAACCTGACATTTAGTTTTCAGAAAGTATTTTAATATGTATTTTATATTTCTTCAATTTACTTCTGACTAATGATTTGCTTCATGCCCCCAGAACTGGGGAAGGAATCAGACAGGCAGAAACTAATGCAATGAAATTGGTTTAATGTCCTCCACAGCATTGGAATAAAATTTGAGCAGAGTGCTAAAGGAACTACAGACAGTACATTTATGTTGAAGTGGAAAAAAGAAAATTCTTCACTCATCAGAAATGTCCTAAAATAAGCACAGCAATATCAAAGCCAATTAGGGAGACAGTGATGTAACTCAAAGACAAAATAAGCAGTCTTCTGTGATGTGGTTTATGAACAATTTATCATCACACTTTGGCTCCAACAAGAATATAGTCCAATGAGCTACTGGTTTCAACTCACTTTTAAATCTCTATAACTGACTCATAATGATAGGCTCTGGGCCTGACAGTGGTGATAAAATCAACTATTTCTAATTATTCAAACTCGACAAAGGGTTTTCTAACAGAGGCAGAAAATATAAAATATATTGAACTGAATTAATTTTCTTTTATGGATTCCCAGCACTACTAAAATCAGTGGATTAGTGGAGAAAAAAAAAAAACAAACAAACAAAAAACCAAACAAATAGCTTGTGTGTTGAAGAGATAGCATAAGTCAGTAGCCAGAGGTAAATGCGAAGATAATTTATACTCCTTTTGAATCCCATTGGGGTTTTTTTTCAGCTCGACTATTCCTGATATGCTCCATGATCCATGCAGGACTGGGGGATCTTCTAGGAGGCATGATAAGATGGGGAGGGAAGATGGTTTGGGAGAGCTGACAACATGTAGGTATGGATAGGGTTTGGGTGCCTAATACCCCCAGCATAGTGGGAAGAGAGCACATTAAGATAAACAGAGGGGATGTCCACTTCTGGAGGAAGGAGGGGAGCATGGATATTTTGCACCCTTTGCCTAGTGCACCAAATTAACACAAACCCCATGTTTACGCTAAAAGATCATTGCTGTGGTAGAAGAATTTGAGAATCCTGTTTCAGACAAGAGAAACCATTGAGTATGCTGAAAATGCACAAACATATCAAATATGAAATGTATGGATAATTGAGGAAGGCTTTATCAAGGAATAAACAGACAAGTGCACACATAAAATTTCCCTGACCTTTCCTTCTACAAATCAAGAAGATATGCAGCAGAGATGACAAGCCTGAGCCTGGTTTCCAGTGAGCTTCAGGCCCAAACTAGCCCAGCAGAGGGAAATGGGAAAGCGTCTACTGCTGCATGATGAGCAACAGCTCACATGATGGACACATGGACTTGAATTCGGTTGTGAGATGGAACAAATGGAACAAATCCATTCACAAGTTTGCTAATGGGGACAAATTCCTTACACCATGCTAAATGTAGAATGTAAACAATTATGTTTGTTTAGAACCTTCAGCATCTCCCCTTGCTCAGAGGATCCTCAGCTTCTGTGTCCCATTTCATTTAGTTAATCTGTTCAACTTCTCCATTCCTTCCTCTTTCCTTTTGTCATATACACTCCCGGTTATCAACCAAGTAATAGTAGCTCAACTTGCTGGAAGATGGTGCATTCATTCTTTTGAGTTTCCTAGCTTCAGAGCCGCCACAGAAAAAAACAAAGTTGAAGCACTAATAATTTTAGTTACATCAGCAAAGTGAAGGGCTGATACATTCCCTACCGAGCAACAAATTAAAATAAGCCTAAAGCAACAAGAATTTTCTGACTTTTCCATGTGTGTTTTTATTTCCATGTCTCTGGTGGCTACCTACAAGGAACAGTATGTCAAAAGCTTCCTTTAACTCTGAATTTCAAGTCTGAATGATATTATTAGTGTCAGCAAAAGCTCCACCATGCTTATTTAGCTCATGCAGCATAGATGCTGTCTGCCAGGCTTCCTGGGATGTCCACGACTTTTCTGAAAGAAATTGGTGCATCAAACTTTCGCTGGTCACTCAAGCTAAACTAAGGGAATAATTAACTCAGACAGTCTTCCAGAAATGAAAAATAGTCAGGAAGGATGGGAAGACATACAGACTATGCCATGGCATTTTCCCACTCCCATGACATCTGTGCCATTAATCCCAACAGGACGTGCAGTCCTGTCTTCCCGAACTGCAGGGACATTACAGCAGTGAATTTGTTCATACAGCTCTACCTGCCAGAAAGCCTGTGAGTAAATCCTATTGCTTGCATTGGAGGAGAAACTGCTCACAGTTTTCAGCCTGCTGCTATCCAGAGTCAGACCTGAACATCTGTATCGCTCAGCTAGCAGCAATCAAAGCCACACACTATTCTTTGCCACTTCACTCCTCCATCACAGCTCCAGCTAGGCTTATTCTCCACTCCTGTGAGTCAAAAAAGGGGACAGAGAGCACAAGTTCAACTCAGGGAATGTTTCTCAGATAAGTTCTGCTTTATAAGCCTGCTTGACTTTGTTCACTGCTATCTGAACTGCCTGAAAAGAAATCAAAAGCAGCCTTTCCTAGCAACAGGGTGTTAGAAGAGGATCAGACGTACAATACCTGCAGTACCTAAAAATGGAGTATTGTACTGACTACAGTCAGTCAGTTAAACCTAAAAATCCTAAAATGAGAGCCTATAATTCTAGGTTTTAAAGGGATGATTTTCCATTTGAAGATTTTTAGACTTTGACATCTAATTCTTTAGCCCAGTTGGCTGAGGGTGAAGCTTGTCTTATGAAGAAAGCTGTGCTGCTCCCAGCCTCTCATTCTGGGGACTGACACCTGGATTTGCCTGACACCTCACCTTGTGCTGCTTTTCTGTGTACAGTGACTCTGTTTTAAATGCCATAAAACAAGTAGCGAGTAGTATATGGTTGTTTTTCTCCAGCAGCAGAAAAAATATTCTCCAAGAAAAAGATTAGCAATGGTTAAACTGTTCTAAACTCTGGCCAAAGTCTCCCAAAACAACTGCATCATATCTTTTTGCAAGTTTGGGAAAATCTAACAGCTTCCTTTTATATTATTAATATTTCTGAAAATTTACTGTGTTCAGCCTTCACCAGGAGTGCTGAGGCTACAAATGCTTCTTGGCATCTGTAGACAGTAATATCCCTCATCGTCTGGTGGCAATGTACTTTTCAAGCCTAATATTCATAAATCTTCTAAATGCCCCAGAGATAACCAAGTACTACTGTGTACCACTGTGATAACCTAAGGCACAGAGAGGGTAAGAAACTTTTCATGCATTACCAACTGAAGCAGAGTGGGGTATTGAACCTCCGAGGCCCGATCCCTCATTTTTCTTCCAACCACTCACCAAGCGGTTTGGTAATTATAGCAAGATATTCAAACTTTAGCTCCTGATTTTTTTTGTTCCCTTCAGCAAAATCATTAACTTTTAAGATTTAGCTCATTTCTTATGCAAATGTAAAAGACATTTAAAAACCTTAGCATGGAGAACTTGGATTTTCATTAAGGAAAATCCACCTCTCAGTGAGAGAGAGATGGGGCCAATTCCTGCAGTACTCAGTTGCTGCCTTCCCTTCCTGGGATCCACCTTGCAAGCAAATGTCTGATCCAACAACCACCCTCCTGCCTTGCAGCCACTTTTGGATACTCAGCTTAATGCCAAGTGTACATTGTGACACCAGTGAGACAGTGGGAGGAGGTGAGATTTCACAGCAAGGTATGGGGAGAGAAGGGAGCAAGAAGGAAAGGCAGTGGAGCAGGAGCACCACAGAAAGGCTGGATCTCCTCAGACGAAAGTGGTTTGAAGGTCCCTGGTGCAGCATCTTCTTGCCTGCCCCTTTCAAGCCCTCTTGCACAAATGAGGAGGACAGACATTGTATATTGCCTTGGCTCTCTGCCGGGGTTGGGCACACGGTCAGCCTGGATACTGATGAATTCGGCCAGAGGCCTCCCAATTGAATTCATGCCTTTTCCAAAGCAATTTCTATGAGGTGACACCAGTGGATGTATTTTTCATTTTAAAACAAGAAGGCTATTTTAACGGGGATTAGTCTTGGATTGGAAGGGGGAAAAAAAATCCTAGGAATAAGCTCGGGATATTGAATTTTTCAGCTCTTTTAATCAATGTGGGTAAAGGTCACCATCCACTGCATCTCCTTGTGCCATGCCCTAGTGCTTCAGCCACTCTCACACTTGGGGCTATCCAACACATGCTCCAAAAATCAGGGTACACATGGACTGTCTTTTCAGCTGAAGAGTCCTCCAGAGTCCTATCCAGGATTCCCTGGGCTGTTGATGAGAGGACAAGCCTCTTTAGTGAGGAGCTGCATTACCTTGCTAAGTAAAGTAAAAAACTGCACAACCCTCCCAATGGGGAGGTGGCAGTAAAGAGGGTCCTAAACACCTTTAAGCTCTGTTTGCAGCCTCCCCGAGTCCAATTGCTGCTTTGATAAGAGTGATCCTCAGCCTGTGAGCTGCAGTCTCTGGCATGGAAAGAGCTAAAACCACATGAAAGGGATGATCTGTCCCCACTTTAGCTCCATTCTAACAGGCAAAGCTGGTAGAAAAAAAGGTTATTCTTCCCAGGACTCAGAAGTAGGCTCTACTGCAGGGAAACGAGGAGTGAGGTGTTGAGAAAGCTCACCTGAGAAATCACCTGTGGGGCTGTGGAGAGGTTTGAGTTACCCATCAGGGATCACAGAAAGAGCTAAAATATTGGAAGCATGGGATCTGCCAAGTTCCTTAGTTCTAAATTATGCCGTTTAATCACTTCTTGCCCCATATACCCCCAAAAAAGATGGGAAGACTGGAAGAAAGCGAGGATTATTGGTATCTATTCCAGAATGCAAGGACCAGCTCATACAGCACCTGCCAAACTATCTGCAAATTTGGAAGCTGGGCAGACTCACCCCCTGGGTCTGCCTGAAGCCTTCTGACAGAAGCTGCTAAAGGAGCAGGTGCTTTGTACAGACTTTATTTCCAAGGAGGTGAAAAGATGACAGCGGTGAGAGAACGAAGCCGCTCTCTGTGGAGTGGTTGCTGGAGGAGTGGGAGAACCTGTCTCAAATAGAAGCCTTGTTGCAGTTTCGTTACTCTGGTGTGAAAGCAAAATTGTATGTCCAGGGGACTCATGGTGCAGTCCTGTTTTTCACATTTAACCTTGCTCTTTTGTTTACAACAGGAGGAGAAGAAGTGATTCTTGCAGTGCAGCTAAAGGGAGACCTCCTCTCCAGTAAGTCTGGCTGACCAGACTTTTACAGCATCTGGTGGCTGAGGATGTCAATATATGTTTAAAACACGCTGAGATCAAAATCAACTCTAAGCAGATACCTGAAGGCTCCCACTCCATCTGAGGGCATTTTTTGCAGAAGTTCTGGCTGAACCTCACCAATATGCTACTAATTATTTTTTAGAAAGAATAGATCTAGAAGAGAAATTTCCTGGATTTGCACTAAAAAAAAAAAGAATAAAAGAGAAAAAACCCCTAGTTCGTACCAATTCTTGTTAGAGAAAGAAAGCACAAAACAGGCTAAAAAAGACAGACAATCCTGGTCAGTCAGCAGAACAACTACCTAATTACAGATGCACTGAGGTTGTTACAGTCTTGGCAAAATCAAAAGCAATTAAGAAAATTACCTGATTGTCTTAGAGAGCAAAAAGCAGAGAGTAAAACCGGCAGTGATTTGCAGAGTCACTGTGGGAATACTGACCAGAATGTCTCTGCCTTAAACCCCTCCTAAGACAGCACCTCATGGTCTATTTTCATCATCCTAGATTGTCCCTGAGAATAAAGCATTTTATCTGATCTGTTAATATACCCAAGCAGGTTTGTAAGGAGAGACAGTGACCAGTAACTTCTTTTTTTAGGCACATGATACAAGTCTCAGACTTCAGGGCCACTGCTGCTGGCAGTGGCTGGTAAGAATTTCACATTTGTGTCTTATCTTGCTGCAGAATTTTATTTCTGGTTGGTTGCTTTTTTTCTGCTTTCTCTGGACATCGAAGAGCAGACAAACTTCAACATGAGAAAGAGGCTGCTTTTCTGAGGCTCGTAATGATATTCTGCTCTTTGAAGTATGCAGGGCTTGCACTAAAACGCCAGTTTTGGGGCTAGGAGGGAATCTTTCCTCCGGGTAAGATTGGCAGGAATTTTGAGACTTTTCTGGCTTGCCTCATTTATGTGCCTTTTCTCTCTTATATAATCTGAAGAAAAATCTGTTTTTTGGGTTCTCTGGTATCACATGAGTTTTAAAACATTGATGATTCTCTCGACTTCTGTTCTCTTTCTGTCCTACACTTAATGCATTTGCTTATTTACTACAGGTCTAAATGGGACATGATTTACAGTGCTTCTTTTTTTGAGTGGACTTTTTTGAGTACTGTTTGGTGTCTTGCTTTTGCAAAGGACTGAATTTAATGCCCTGGGTTCCCTCTTCCAAAACCACGTTTTTGTATTTCATTTACCACAAAACCTCCAACAATTTACATCAATGAGATGAAGCATTACCAGGCTGCTGAGATTGTACTGCAGATATACATGAACCTGTTAATTTTAGTGTATCAAGTGAACCTACCTGAAAATTGGATTCTACATGTTACAAAAATGCTCCGTAATGTCTACGTTTTCCTGCAATCATTCTATTCTGACAGTGTCATGAACCCACTTCTCAAGTGCTTGAAAAAGGAGGATGACCAAACTTCTGTTAAAAATGTCCAGATATTGGTTACTTCAGCCTATGCTAGCAACATTAGCTTTCCCTTAGTGCAAGAGCACTTTCAAGCAGCATTTTAGCCATGTGGTTTAAAAGGCCAGTATTTTAGGAGCCACAGTCTTTTATGAGGATTTTGTTTGCCACTCCTCCTGATTACCACCTCCTACCTTCCAGATTCTCTAGAGCAATGGCTAATGTTACAGGGCCAGTTTATATAACTTACTTCACAGGCAATTCTGTTTCAGCCTCAGAAAATAACAACAACTGCCTGGGAAAACATCTTGTTTGGTTTTCCCTTAAAGACATAGTAGGGAGTGTGCTGGCTTTCCGGTCTGATCATTTTTATTTGCTTCTCTTTCACATATGTATGATATGGCACCTACAAGGTCATTGTGTGGGTCTAGTGACACTCCAGTACACCTATATTCACAGAATCATCAAGGCTGGAAGAGATCTTCAAGATCATCTAGTCCAACTGCCAGCCCAGCCCCACCATAATCAACCTTAAACCATATCCCTAAGTGCCACATCCAGACTCCCCTTGAACACTTCCAAAGACAGTGACTCCACCACTTCCCTGGGAAACCTATTCTAATTCCTAAATATTCTTTCAATGAAAAAATCTTCACTAATATCTAATCCAAACCTCATGTGGTGCAACTAAAGGCTGTTTCCTCTTGTCCTTTCACTTGAAGAATGGCAGAAGAGACTGACCCCCATCTGGCTACAGTCTCCTTTCAGGCAGTTGTAAAGAGTGATTAAGGTCACCCCTTGAGACTCCTTTTCTCCTGGCTCCCTCAGCTGCTCCTCATGAGACACGTTTTCTAGACCCTTCACCAGCTTCATAGCCCTTCTTTGGATACTCTCCAGCTCCTCAGTGTCCTTTTTGAAGTGAGGACATTTTGAACAGTTCCTTATGGTAACGACCATCTTCTAAAAATATTTTCTACTATGCTTTCAGCAGTGCCTATGAGAATGAATGATAATCCATAATTGGAAGCTTCCTAGGAGCCCTGTTTAATAATATTATAATATAATGGAAGAAACATAGAATAATACATTTATTTTAGTTGGAAAAGAGCCTAAGATCACGAAGTCCAACCACTAACCCAGCACTGCCAAGTCCATCACTAAACCATGTCCCCAGGTGCCCCATCTACACACCTTTTAAATCCCTCTGGGGATGGTGACTCCACCACTTCCCTGGGCAGCCTGTTCCAGTGCCTGACCACCCTATCAGTGGAGAATTTTTTCCTAAAAAACCCCAACATTCTAACATGCACACAAATGATATATTTGCTTTTAAACAATCTCTAAAGTGTCTCATGATATTTTAGTGCAACGATTTCTAGAAAAAGTTCTTGATGACTTAAAATATTATAGTAATTGGTTCTAAAGCTATTCATCAAAACAGTGGATTCATTTGTTACTGAGCAATAGGAATAGTTCTTGGGTGCTGAATAATACAAAATCCAGAAAGTATGGGAATCTTTCCAATGTCTGTAGCCATGAACATATTGATGCTCTGGAAATATAGCAGTATAATATACCTTCTTTTTACAATATTGAATATTAATGGCAGAATAACTGTGTTCTCCACTAAATATAAGCCATGATGCTTCAACAGACATCTTTCAGACACAAAATACATATATTCAATCAGGTGTATATTTTTTTCAGTTTTCTAGTTGAAAGTATTTAATTCATAACAAAGGTAGGTCAAGGGAAAGAAATACAGGGAGATTGCATTAACAGTCTGAACATTTAGACTGGAAGCTGGTAGACAAGCACTGATGGCTCTTTACAAGCTCACATAGATCATATTGAACATTTTCAACCTTTTCTCAGCTGGGAAGATCGAGACTAGAAACTGAAACCTGTGGCCCACACTCAGGTTTCAGTAAGACCGAAGTTAAGGCAATGACCACAGGGAGGAGACTGGGAATGGGACTTATATCCTTCTATGCCCCCTTCCTTCTAGGAAGCCTTCACCTGAGGATGGGAGCGTGAGGCTCTGGCTGGGAAATACCCTTGGCCACATCTCTTTTTATGTGGGGTTTGAAAGTTCACACCTTCCTTCTGCTTGGTGCAGTTAAGAATCATAGAATAAGATTGCATTGGAAGGGACCTTAAAGACTATCTAGTTTCAACTCCCATGCCATGGATACTGACATCTTCTGCTAGACCAGGTTGCTAAAGTCCCATCCAGCCTGGCTTTGAACAATTCCAGGGACTTCCTTTCTCCAGAGGACAAGCTTGCTTAAACATGCCACCACTGAAAACTCTGTGCTTAGGCTGTTCTCACCAGCAGTTGTGTCTAGCTGAGATCTCCCTGCCTTCCCCAGCTTCTGCCTTTCTGAACTATGGTACCAAACTCTGTGGAAAGGACAAACCAAATAATACAACTGAGAACAGTCACAACAGTGCATGCAGACTGCAGGCTGGGCCAGGGCTGCCCTGCGAGCAGGCAGTCCAGTTTGAGCAGAGTCCATTAGTTGTTCCTTTAAAAATGACGCCAAATTTGGACCCAAACCCAACTGAAAAGCTGCAAAGCACCCCAGAAATCATTACAACCATCTGGCCCTGTGGTCAGCAAGGAGCTTGTTTTCCCCACACTGGGTGACACACCTCACATGTTTTCAAGGATTACTAGTCACAAAGACAGAGTGAGCAAGAAATACAATATTTGAGCTTTGGTCTTTGGAAATATCCTGTAGCAAGGCACTACTTGGCCTTCTGCTTCCTTTAGATATGGGCTACCACCTTGATGGATTGAAATGCTTGTGCTCGGAGCAAGTACATTGACAATGACGCATCCATTCGGTCCTCGGGGTCACCATCGACTGCACTGCCCCAGTCAAGTTCATTCAGTGCAACATTTGTCTTGCTTACACCTGCCAGTGCTGCAGGGCTTTAAGTGAAGAACAGCCTTGACAGTGCGTTAATCAAAGGATAGGAGAAAAGAAATTAGGAAACTCCAGCAGCCCTCACCAGCAGACTCCTACCTCTGAGCAGGCTGCGTGTTGGGGTGAGCTTGTTGCTCACTCCAGTGAAATAACATCTGCAGAACTTTTTGCTTTGCCACAAGCATAAAATCACCAATACCCTCAGCACCATGTGGTTTGCTCTAACAAACCCTCAGTTTTCTTCCTTGTATCCCAGAGCTACAAGATGAATTCTCAGGATCTCAAGATCTTAAAGCTGAGTGACTCAAGCATCATGATATACATCCAGGAGTTCAACTCTCTTTATAAACTACTACCAAACCTTTCTTAAACCGAGCCCACTTTAAATAAGCATCAATTTCTCTGGATTGTACAGTTAATAGTCTAAATGAACACCCACTACATACACATCATTGTTTTGTACATTCCTGGATATGACAACTACCTCAATATAAATGTTCTATCACAAGTAACCTAGATCCAAGCAAACCAAGAACCTTGACATGATTAATATTCAAATTCAGATTCTTCTGAAAGGATGCCAAAATTTTGCCAATTAGAAAGGATCTTACTAAACAAGACTGTTACCAGGTCATGCAGCTTCTGAACAAATTCTATTCTTACAATAGAAGCATAGATACTCTTTCCCAAAAAAACCACTTTTCCACCATTGCACATGTCTATGATTTTGAAGAACAGATGCTGAAGGAGAACAGCATTTGTTAGCTGTACACAGAGATAGCCTGAGTGGGCAGTCAACTCCAGCTATTTTCTTTTCATCAGAATATGAACTAATGCATGTCTAACAACATAACAACTAGAGCAAAGCTCCTAGTTTCCTATTTTTTTGTTCAAAAGATAACAGATACCAGTTTGGAATATGCAGATTTTCTATTAAATTGCTAAATCTGCAACAACACACGGCTGCCCATTTCACAGTAAAACTCTATATTTCAAACACTACAGACTCAGGCAAGGATGCAGCATTACTGGATAGCTCTCAATCTTGATTAAAACAGTATAAACTGGAGGCAAATTGTCTCATACAGTCAATTAACCCAGATTGACACTAAAACAACTGAGAGCCCAGGAGCCATGAAATGTCTTTATAATGCTAGTTTAATTATGATCAGCTTTGTTGTCTTAAAAGACTCATTGTGTAACTCCATATAAAGCAACATGTAAATTTATTCTGGTATTATTTCACAGCATTTTCATTTGCAATCTCCTAATATATGAATATTGAAAGAAAGCCTCAGTTCCTAAGGGTTAGAGACACAAACAGATCTGCTCTCTGGTTTCAGATCTGCTGATGACCAGCTGAATAATACAGGTCATGCCTCTCCCTTACATTTGCCTGCTGCAACAGGACAGCCAACTCTCCTCTGGTCAGCACTGTGAAACCACCTACCTGTATTATCGTAGAATGGCCTTGGTTGGAAGGGACTTTAAAGATCATCTTATTCCAACCCCTCTTCCCTGGGCAGGGACACCTTCAACTTGACCAGGTTGCTCCAAGCCCTGTCCAGCCTGGCCTTGAGCACTTCCAGGGATGGGGCATCCACAGCTTCTCTGGGCAACCTGTTCCAGTGTCTCACCAACCTCACAGTCAAGATTTTTTTCCTAATATCTAATCTAAACCTACTCTCATTCAGTCTGAAGCCATTCCCCCTTGTCCTGACTACATGCTCTTGTAACAAGTCCCTCTCCATCTTTCTTGTAGGCTCCCTTCAGGTAGGCTCTATTAGCCTCTAAGCTTCTTATTAGTATATTCAGGTTGCATTATTAAAGATAAACAACAAGAATTAAAACACATTTCACTGAAGACTTGACTGAAGAGGCTGGGTATGAGATGAACTTCTCCTGAGGTGTCTAATGATCTATCATTAGAATGCCTACCACACCTCCACCTTCCCAACCTCTTTCAAAGTTAATACTTGTGGTCAAATAAAAAGCTTTCTTTTCCCTCTTTTTCTAATTTCCTGAACTGTCTTTTCACTTCCGGCACTTTCCATTTCTGATCACAGTGTTTAATTCCATCAGTAAAGTCATTGAGTCATTTCATTATTCACTTCCGTCCGCATTAATGTAGATGATGCATCAAACTTCCCTGCTAACCCCCCTCCCCAACTTGCCTCTCAAAACGATGAGAAGTTCCTGCTGAAAAATCACTCCAGCGTTTCCGATTTGACACATTTAGGCGAATTTAACTACTGGCTTGTGTAACAAAAGCAAATAAATTCCTTTGACATAAGCAGGGTTAGAAGCCACACAGGCATTTCTGAGGCATGGTCTGGCAGAGTGTTTGCATAACATTGTTATAAAAGCACAAATACTTGATGGCTAAGGAGCTTATGTTATGATATCCCTACAGGGTGCATAAAACATGGGTGCATGACATCCTGGGCAAGTGACTCCCACTGGAGGAGTGAGTGTCTACTTTTGAAAACATTACTTTCTATTTCAGTTTGAAGACAGCGTTGCTGGTTTTCGTTGTTGTTGCTATAGCTGACTGATCCTATACTCTGGTGATATATTATTCTCCCTCGCCTGCCTCCCCCAGTCACTATATGTCTGTCAAAAACGTTAGAACTGGTTGGCACAGTTGCACCATGAGTGGGAACAAGCCAGGTCTTTTGGAAATCCTATGAATTTTCATAGCGTGAAGCAGTTAGCTACAGCACCTGGCTGAAATTTAGTGCTCTTCAAGACATTGAAAAAAATCAGTCAGCACTTAACAGGTCTGAATTATTGAGGCTGGAAACAAAAAAAATACAACCACCCAATATGAAAAAAGAAGTCAGTCACAGAGGACAACTGTGAATTCTGAGAAAGTAATTGGAACATTTAATAGACTTTTTAAAAGCCCTGAAAGAAGTCATGAAGTCCTCAGACATTGAATTAAGATATACACAATAAGCTCTTCCGAAATGGAGCCTGTGAGGTTTCAGAAGTTGAATAAATGGCAGACTTCGTACTCAGTGCCAAGACTTCAATTCCAAGTTTTAGTTGCTTCACTTCAATATTGTCTAAACTTACTTTTTTTTCCTGTATATTGGGATTTAGAAACGATGCTGCGCTGGCAGGAACTGTTATTAGGTGCTGAAAAATTCAATCATGCAGAAGGGAGTGGGGTTGGGGGAAACGTATGCCAGGTTATTTATTATCTCTCTATAGGTGCCCTGTATTTTGTCAAGGCAGCATCCTAACAAAAATATCACTGAAGTTACAAAGACAAGAATGGAAAATCTAGTTAAAAGTCTGGAAATTCTGCTAGCAGCTCTGCATTCAGTCTAGTTTTATTCAGCTACATATCTTCAATATATGCCAATCTAATTAAGAACTGGTGAAGAGCTATTAATAGACATGTATCTTGAATGCTAATATTGTGGGCTTTATGCCCCTGCCTAGCAAAGCTGGTATGTTAGAAGTAATAGGAGTATTAGTGTTAGAGAGCTGTCACACTTGCAAAGGCGGGTGAATAACTCCATGTGGGAGAGGATCTTCCTCTCCAAGAGCCCCTGTAAGCATTAACTGTGCCCCTCTGCCTACCTGATGCAAAGACTTATCATTTATAGCTCCCAAGTGGTTCAAAGAGGATTGACTGGTCTTCAGAAAGCACAGATGAGAAGGAATTTAACCAGAAAAAGAAGCACTTTGTGAAACAGCATCTAATAACTATCACCTCCTCCACCCCTACACGTGACCCCGTCTAGCTGTTACAGCCCTTTGAGGTCAGTTCTCTGAGAAATAAATAAAGTCACAACCTCCATCAGAAAAAGGCAAGCAGAGATCAGGCACACTGCAGAGCAGGACTGGAGGCATCCTGGGCAAAGGTAGACTCTAGGGGACTGCCAAAAATGTTGAGTTTAGCAGGCATGGCTACCAGTCCAGTCAGGATGGAGAGGGAACATCTTCTCAGGTCTGGTACCACAGCCTGGTGCTGCAGAAGCTCAACATCTTTTATGTTAGAAGGAGAAACAGAAGACAGATGGTCATCACAAAGCTTTAGTGGGTTTTCCTGTCATTGTGGCCTAGACTTCCATCCCCATGCTTAGACAGATACCTTGGAGGGAGGAAGGGAGCTCAGTGAGACTTAATTATTAGGTCAACTGAACAGAAAATGAGATGGGACACAAAACAAAACTTCTGTGATTCCTTACTGGATGTTGGTTATCTAAATGTAAGACAGCTAAATCTGCATTTCTGTCCATGGGCATTGATTTATATTTTGCTGGTTTTACTCAAAGTATCACAGGTAACAATGGAATAACAAGAAGTCAAAAAAGGCTGGTTGATCAAATCTTACAACAATAAGTGCTTTTTTTGGCAAAATTAGGAAATGTTGCAGGAAGGTATCAAATTCCATCAGTACATTCACCAGAAATTTCATTTCACTGTGATAGATTCAATCATTTTGTTTCAATAGAATAATTTTAGCTACCATTGTGACAAGCAGAAATAAGAGCAAAATGTTCTAAATTACCATTACGAAGCATTTCAACCAAGCTTTTCAATGTTTCTGGAACAAAAAAATTCCCAAACTTCACTTAGAGTTGAATTTTGACTTCTAGTGCTGGTTTGACAACAAAAATTGTAAGTTTCCTGAAGAATAAATATTACATTTTCTGACCAGTCACCTTCAGTAAAGACATTTCAAACGTAATTTAGAGTAATACAATGGGCCTATTTTCACACACTGCCATGGGGCGCTATTCCAGTTGTCTTTTGGTCTACCAAAATCCTTTTACTCTTCTTGCAGGGTGAGCACCAAGGAATATTTCATGGACAACAGCAGTGAGCTACACACAGTACATCAGTCTGAAAAACTAGCCAGGAGGGGTGTTGATAACTTTAAAATGTTACAAAGCCAAGTTCAGACAAATCTAATAAACCAAGGGAAAGGAAAACTATTTCAGAGAGCACTAGAAAGGAAGAAAGGAGAGGAAATAGGTTTAAGGGAACGTATTTACCCATCACAGGATTGACAATGGATGTAACACAAAATTTGCAGAGATAGAAGGGCTCACAAAGGTTTAGTCCCTGTGTTTGATAAATCACTCAGACTCATACCTTCCACTACTTTATTTTTGAAAGTTATTTGGGTCTGAGGAAGAGTAGAGGTAGACACCCCTAAGGAATTTTAGTTTGTGTGCATTTTCTTTACCCATAGACTTGGCGTGCACTTCTTTCCAAAGCAGACTCTGCTTTTCTAGAAAAGTTCTAGAAAAGCTTTTCTGTTGAGAACAGACCAGACAGGTATTTCTGTGGTTCCTTCCAGCCTGCACAAGCTCACCCCCCACACCTGGACAGGGCAAACAATGGAGATAAAGCACCCTGGAGGAGTCACACAGAGGGGTTTATTTGAAGGATTTCTTCCCCTCCAACATGCTCAAGGACTTGCACAGTTTGAAGACATTTAAATGTTCTCTTTTTTTTCTTACTGATATATTTCACATCTTAAAATAGTGCTTCTTCAGCCGAGGGATAACATGGAGGGTTGCAGAAATGAGCATTGCATTCTACAATAATCTTGAGCAAATTTGCCCAAGAGAAAGAGGAGAAGGCAGCATGCACATGCAGAGGCTGAGATGCACATTTTGCACTGGGGCAGCACCAAGACATGTTGTTCCACCTCAGCCACCTGTCATCATGAGAAAACCCGCCTGGATTCAAATGGGTTGGAACCCAAATGGGTCCTCTCAGTGTCACTCACAGTCCTGGGCAGGAAGAGATGTACAAAAGGGATGTCTAGGCTGCTCCTCTGCTTTCTCTGCTACCCAATCATACAAAGGCCAAAAAATGCTGTTAGATCACTTCTACCACCTCCAGAGAGACCCCACAATCTGCTTGCTCTCTGGCCTCTCAAGGGGCCTGCATGACATGAAGTCAAAATGCTAAGCTGGAGGAAACAGAGAGGGTTGTTATCAGCCAAGAGGCTGCTAATGGGACCTTTACCAGCACACACACTGTCCTTCTGTCCCCATCCTGCCCCCATATCAAACCACCCTTTCCATGCAGCAAGGATCCACCTCCTTCAGCCTGGTCTTCTGGAGATCCTTTTACTAGGAGCAAGATCTATGGGGTTGTTTAAAGTATCACCTCTTTCCTGAGCTTTCTATTTCCTCCCTGAGTTACAACTGAGTTAAAATAGGTAGGAAAAGAGGGGAGTGTAAACCTAAAGGGTCTGACAGAGGCCACAAGTATGAATCTGGGAATGACAGAAAGCAACAAACAGCCAAATGCCTTTATGGAGAGACTGCAGAGATGGCTGCACTGCACCAAGAGCCGCTTTCAGCAGGGGGGCACATTGCCAGGATGTGTTCGGGGCAGATACATCTGAGCAGTTCTGAGTCCTGTCTGTGCCTTTCCTGGTGTGAAAGACACACTCCTTCTGCAGGCTGTGCAATAGGGGTGGATTTCATTTGCTTTTCATAGGCATCTGTCCTGAGTATCAGCCAGAATGCAGAGATATGACTTTGACAAACCAGCCATCAGCAGGATTTTATTTCCCAGCCTCTCTTTAATTGCAGTGTTAACGCGTCGAGTACCACAACATCGCTTTCCCATGACCTTTGCTGTTAACCAGAGACTTCAGGGCAAGTTGGATTGCTTCTCATCCTCAGCAGCAGCTGTGGGGAGCAGTCGATTGCATTAGGCAATCTGCAACCAGAGGGACTGACTCAAAAGCACTAACTGAAGTGTGAAATTTTCCTTCCCTTCTCCTCTTAATCAGCCCTTCACATTTAAAACCCCTGTATTTACTTTGATGCCACCATGCGTGAGGAACAAGCTGCATGAATACAAATGATAGTTTATTCATTAATTATGAATATTCATTAGGTGGGCTAGCTAGTGCTAGTATGCTCCTGTTTGGGAGGGTCTCAGCAGCACGACAGAAGGCTCTTTAAAAAGCAGCGTAATTTTTAGGGGACAAAGTATCTAGGAGAACTGAAGAATTGTCCAAAAGGCCAGAACATGTAATACACATCCAGACCCTGCTGGGATATTTTCTTGCAGGGCATATCTGTATTTTCCATGTCCATTAGGTCAAACTCTGTTCTGTTACTGTTTCTTGCTGATGCTTCTTGTCTCAAGCATGCAAGCAAACATAAAGCTTGTGTTGCTTCAGGCCACGCAACAGTGCTGAATCTTTTGTGTGGTCACACCCCAGCTCTGCTGGCTTTCTCATGCATTCCTGTTCTGAAGATTGACAGTCCAGTTCACAAAACAAAAATATCATTCCAATGAAAATTTAAATTTTCCACCTGAGACACAGTCAAAAATCCTTTTGAAAAGATAGAAATTGTTTTATCCAATATTACCAATATGCCCTTTTATCTCATGCTTTACAAGAAAAACACCCACACATTGGATGTATTAACAATGCACGTTAATAAAAATACAGAAAAAGACACAGAGAAGTTAATGGCTTCTAACCTTCCAAAGGGCTCCAAACCTTCCAGAACCACTTTCTCTTGACAGACGAACATGGCTACCCTCCTCACACATTCCTCAAGGAGAGGCTACCAGAGCCAAACATAGCTTATGTGTGCTACACCATTCCTTGTTATCTTGCTCTGACCTTGGGCCCTGGAGAAAATAGTTACACTTCCTACAATTATAAGGAAATACTCTGAGTTCAGACCACTTCACATACAAACTGCTTGGTATTGCCTGTGCTGCATTAACAGGGCAATACAAACAGAAAGGCAGGGCTCTGTGACAGCAGCAGTGTGGTGAACTGGTGATGATACTGGTCTAAAGGCTGGTGTCCCTGCTCATGGCAGAGGGAGTGGAACTAGGTGATCTTTAAGGCCTCTTCCAACCCAAACCACTCTATGACACTGTGATAATTCTCCTTTTACCCACAGCTATACTGTATATGTCACTCCTAAAAATGGTGGCCCTTCATTGGTGTAGAGTATTTATAACAAGGGAGATGCCTCTGGATCCTTCAGCATAAAAGAGGAATATGAGGTTTCTGCCTTCATTACTCTCTGAACAAGTTTATGCACACGCAGCAAATACAAGGTAATCTTCAAATATTTCTCAAGGCCACACAAGTGGGATGAGTTTGTGCAACAAGATCAGTAAAACATGCCCAATTGGCCTGAAAACTTTGGCTCAGTTAGAGGGAGATGAACTCTCCCAGCTCAGTCTTTGACAAAAAGCAGGCTCCTCTATAACCTGCCCTGAGTGTTATAATAACCAACATCACATCTCAGCTGTTAGTCTGTGATCAGGAGCTGTTTGGGATGGGAACAGCAGAGGATGCTTCATGCCAAGGGATCAACACATCTATCTGGGGCAGTCGCAACACAACCTACCAGTCCTACGTCTGGCTCGTATCCACGCTGCTCATCCCTCGCTCTCATAAGAGCTGAGCTCCATCTGCAAGCTTAAAAACGGAAAAAACAAGCAAACTTTTTCTCTCCCTTCATCAAATTCTGTCTAAGCAGACAGCTTTTAAAAGGCTCAGCATTTTTCGAGTTGCAGGTTCCCTTTAGATTTCTCATGAAGTGGTTGCCCACAGACATCAGATCTGCTTGAAAACCTTTGCCTTCACCAGTAGGAAATTAGATGCACAGTTGCATTTCCACAGGGTTTTGGAATGGTCTCTGTGGCTCACAAAAAAAGAACGTGGAAGAGGCAGGTTTATGTCACAAGTGCAGACAATAAATGGTAACACACGGTGGGAGGATTTATTTATTTAGCAAAAACTCAGAATGAAAAAGGAAGGCTTGAAAGGAAAGGGCAAATGTGATTCTTATTTTGTCCACCACATGGAACTTCTTTTCCTAATCCTTCAGCCATTTGAATATGACTGTCCCTGGAGGCTGCTGGGATCAGAGAGATGAAGGGGCAATCCTTCGTGTTAGCACCAGCCCTTCACTTTAAAGGCTCCCTGTGCACTCTTTCAACTTTCAACTGCCCCCAATTATATGTTTTTAGTATTTGAAAATGTTCTAGGACAGCAGGGGCCTATCTCACCCGTGTATTGCTCCTATCTGTACCCTCTGCCTGCCCTCTCCCTCTTTGAAACCTTGCCTTTCTACAAAAATTAACATAATAGTCATGTGTCCCAAAGGGGGAAAGGTGGGAAGACAGAGGAGGTGCAGTCCTCTGGTACATGCTGCCTCTATCACAGCCTGATATGTGGCACGTTTGTGCCCTGAGGTACTTTGATTACCACACTTCTGCTACAGGAGCAGTCAAGCTGGGTGCACACCTGGGTCAGGGCTGTGCAAACCACTGGACCCTCACCACTGAGGGTCTGTTTGCTGCAGCCAAGCCACAAGATGCTGCCAGGCTTGATGATTTGAGCTTCAGGTGGAGCTGGAAGAGCTGGAGAGAGGAGAGGGCAAAGGCCACCCAACCTCCACGCAGCTGTGGCTGTGGTGAGTGGAGATGGGGCAGTGAATCTCATCTGAAAGGAGGAAGGAATGGTGGCAGACCATGCAGGGTAGACTGGTTGGTTCTTTTCAGGGTGGGAACACATGAGGCCGTATTCTTTCTACACAAAATGGGTGGATAGCTGGTGCAGGCACCCTGGCTTCTAAACTACTCTGAAGAAGATGATGCTGTGAGGTCCACACCACCTGCCAAGGAGACTCTGTACTTAAACTGAGAGATGAATCCCACACAAGGGGATTCCTGGAGCTACAACAAACAGGGGCAAAAAGCTTAGCTTTCAACTCCCTCTATTGCATTTTGCACTCATAAAAAATCATCTAGTCCCACATCTATCCTCCTTGCTATTTGAGGATGAAGCTTGTATGCCAAGCCTACCATAACAACCAGCTAGCATCTTCCAGTGAAAGCTAGATAGTCCACAAAAGACCCAGGGAGTGAGCTCCTGTACCTTGGGTCACCCAATATTGGAGCCTCTGTAGGAAACCATAAGGTAATAAAGATACCATTTAAAAATTCATATCTGCATAATGAGTCCTGCAACTTCTTTCTTTACCCAGAATGAGTCAGGCCCATATGACCGGGGAAAGGACTCGGAGCAATACGCCAGCACAGTTTCCTCCAAGTTGTTCACGCAGACATTAACACTGCAGAGAGAGTTTGGAAATCACCAGGTCCTGCTGCAGAGCATCCAGCAGAGCACAGTGTGTTGCAGAGGCTGCCATCTTGGTCATCCTTATTAAAAAATAAATCATGTACAGAAACGGAGGAGCATCTTTGTGCTGCTCTGTAGGGGCTCCCGATTAAGCACTCTGCTGCTTTTAATGACCCTCAGATCTGACCTTTTAATGCCTGGCAGGGGTGCAGGGCTTTGATTTTATCAAGGACACATGAAGAACAGATTCAGATGATTAAGTTAATCGATAAAACCTTTTAATTCTCCTTTCTTTGTAGAAAACTCGATGTCTTAAGGCACCGAGAGGAAACTGTCCTGATGTATCCTCATTTCCTCATCACAGATCTTACTGTGATCTTCATGAAACAGTCACAACCAGTGATTACCAAATACTCATCTTTACCTGCGGATGGAGCCTGGGAAGGACTAATGAGAACATTTTGAAGTGGGAAGGAGAAATTTTAGTGTCTGTACCATTCCCTTGGCCTTTGTTTCTTCACTGCTATCTGCAAGAACTTGTGCTGGTCCATCCTGACTTGCTACCTGCTAGAAACCCTGAAAAAGTAGAGAAATATAATCCTTACTGCTTTGAATGCTCACCCTTCTTCCACCTGAACAAAATGCCAGGTATAAGCTTCCTCCGGACATGAGACAAGGGAGAGGAAGGGAATAGGTCATCTAGTCTTTTATCCCCCTTTCCCTATGAGAGTCCTCAGCTAAGCCTTCAGGAGCTGCAGCTGTAGGATGCTCTCAGAGAATCTTCCCACTCAGCAGGGCCCACTGAGGGACTTGGGAAGAGAAGGAGAAATGTGTAGGGCGTTTCTGCTAGCAGGAGAGCAGCAGTAAAGCCAGAGGGAGTGCTCTGCGAGTGTCAATTCATAGCAGTGAAAATGTCTTAATTACCATTGCCCCACAGTCTTTCCTCTCTTTTGGCACAGCCTTGCCAGGTGATGTAAAATATATATTGAGATTGTAAGGTCAGGAGGAAAGTCTGTTATTATGTAGTTTGACTTTCTGTGTAATGTATGCCGGAGAACTTCCTTGTTTTTTTCCCCATTTCGAGTCCTGTTCTATTTTGAAAAATATCTAATCTCATTTTAAGAGATGCCAGTAACAAACAGCTGACAAAAACACTCCACGTTTGCTCCAGGGATTACCTGCCATTGCCATGAAACACACTCTAGTTCTAGTCTAGTCTTGGCTTTTCTGGAATTCCCAGTGCCTGCATACAAGGCTATGGAAAGGAAACACAGGTTTAGCAAAGATGTACATATCATGATAGTCTTTTAGAACATCTATAGCATGAGGAAAACCTCTTTCACTGGGATTGTAACCCATTTTTCTCAAAGACCACAAGTACTAGCCCTTCATAAGGTGTTCACCAAGAAGTTAGACCCAAGTGGCATTTTCTGCTCTCTATTTGGGTCTGTCACTGTAGCAAAGATTCCTTTTAAAGACCTTATTCACAGAAGTTATTGCAGGCATATGGACTTCAAGCACCCTGACATACACATTAAAACTATAACCTCAGTCTATGCTCAATAAGGGCTAACAGTGCTAGGATTTCAATTAAGTCCCCAAGTTTATTGCATTTTCCAAAAACTAATTCTAGGCATTTTGCTTATATTTTTCTTTTTAACTTGAAAGCAACTTGTTTTATGTAAGAATATTAAAAATACAGCTTTGTGATACTTTTCTCTCACCTTCCAACCTATGTTAGCAACTCAGGTTGGAGTGAACCCAAAGTGTCACTTTTGGACTGTCTCAGAAGACGGAGTAGATGCAATTACTTACATTCTTTAAAATATGATTGATCTAATGCTGTCACAGGAGAACTCACACTGGATTCTGATGGCACAGACGCTGCTGAAGTGAACCTAAAGTGTCAGTCTGTGACTAAGATACATAACGAAAGGCAGAATAATTTTTTTTGAGCTTAGGTCAAAGATCCCTGATGCCTCATGGAAAATTCTGAAACATGCTTGGAGATGATTTTTGCTGACATATAATTTTCTATATTTTTCTGTCTATTTTAAGCACAGTCCTGTGCTCTCTTTGTCATCGATAGCCTACATACTTATGCAATATCCTGGGTTATGCATCCTGATTCTTGGGTGAACAGAGGATCTTTCAAAGATATGGATCTCACCTACTTCCATCGAGTCTTTAACCAGCTTTGTGATCTTTTGCTAGACATGTAATTAGGACAGCTGTCAGGAATTTTTGGGAGGACGGAAATAAAATTACTATTATTCTTCATCAAAAACTGCTGGCTGACTGAAACCAAACCCCTTTAGGGTTTGGATTTGGATGATAAGCTTATTTAGGCAAGGTTTATTAACATCAGTCCAGAATTAATGATTCAAATGAGACAAAATTTTGCCCAAACCAAACAGAAGAGGGGCTATTAACAAAATTATTCTTCCTTAATGTGAGTTTGCCAATTACAGGTGCATAACGTGTCAGTAAAGATTCTGAAACCAAATCTCCTGCAATCTAGGGAAAAGTCCTTACATTAAAGCACTTGGCTCATTGTGACAGTCTGTCTCCTGTTGGAGCTGTTCCCTTCTGTATTGTACATAAAAAGTAGTGAGAAAGCAGAAATTCTGCAGACTCAGATTTAGGACACTCAATCCCCAAGAACAGGGAAGAGTTTATATGTCAGCAAAACAGCAGATCTATAAGAGAAACCAGTAGTCACACTGAAGTGGCCATTTGTCACTCAGAAACTGGACAAATTTATCTGAGGAATAAATCTACAGAGAGAAATACTTTCTGGAGCTGAAAGCACACTTGGACTGAATCTCATCTCATGGACATGGCTTTACCCTGAGTATCTTGTGTCCTTTCCCCTCTGATCAGACATTTCACAGTTACCATCTGCAATTGCAGATCAAAAGCTTCTGATTTTCTAAGGCTGGAGTTTCCCCACAAGATACACATCAGTCCTGTCTGGGGATGAAAACCATCATGGAATAAAGATCACAGACTAAGTAGGGCAGCATAGTCCTAGCCTTCAGACCCTGGTCCTGGGTTATAAATACGAAAAGAAAACATGACAATCAAAAGAAACGTCAAAGTTTTCCCAGCAAAGATGCCACAATAACACCTGTGTATAGGGCAAATGTGTCTGTGGGGCCTCACATGGAAGCAGGACCAGTGCAGGAGCAGAGGGACACTTGACAGGAAGACCACAGTGACATGGGCTGCATCTCAGCTTCCAAAGTCTACACATACGACTGGTGGGTGAGGAACACTTCAATACTACTTGCTGTGCATTGTCCCCCTCTTCCCT